>NC_064640.1:1065015180-1065325091 GCF_023864345.2 Schistocerca serialis cubense
GAAATCGCATCGGAATTAAATACAAGAGGCACAATGTCGCCTTAAGTACAAGAATAGAGACTCTTCTTACAGTCGGTGCTTTGAGCATTCCCTGTGAGACCAGTATTAGTTTCCGATACACCACTGCAGGTTCAATGTATTCCTAGGACCTTCACATTGACGATGAAACACAGAAATCGCATCGGAATTAAATACAAAATGCACAATGCCGCCTTAAGTACAAGAATAGAGACTCTTCTTACAGTCGGTGCTTTCAGCATTACCTGTGAGACCAGTATTAGTTTCCGATACACCACTGCAGGTTCAATGTTTTCCTTGGACCTTCACATTGACGATGAAACACAGAAATCGCATCGGAATGAAATACAAAAGGCAAACTGCCGCGTAAGTACAAGAATAGAGACTCTTTTTACAGTCGGTGCTTTCAGTATTTGCTGTGAGACCAGTTTTAATTTCCGAAACACCTCAGCAGGTTCAATGTATTCATAGTACCTTCACATTGACGATGAAACACAGAAATCGCATCGGAATTAAATACAAAATTCGCAATGCCACCTTAAGTACAAAAATGGAGACTCTTCTTACAGTCGGTCCTTTGAGCATTTCCTGTGAGACCAGAATTAGTTTCCGATACACCACTCCAGGTTCAATGTATTCCTTGGACATTCACATTGACGATGAAACAGAGAAATCGCATCGGAATGAAATACAAAAGGCAAACTGCCGCGTAAGTACAAGAATAGAGACTCTTCTTACAGTCGGTGCTTTCAGCATTCCCTGTGAGACCAGTATTAGTTTCCGATACACCTCAGCAGGTTCAATGTATTCCTAGGACCTTACCATTGACGATGAAACACAGAAATCGCATCGGAATTAAATACAAAAGGCACAATGTCGCCTTAAGTACAAGAATAGAGACTCTTCTTACTATCGGTGCTTTGAGCATTCCCTGTGAGACCAGTATTAGTTTCCGATACACCACTGCAGGTTCAATGTATTCCGAGGACCTTCAAATTGACGATGAAACACAGATATCGCAACGGAATTAAATACAAAAGGCACAATGTCGCCTTAAGTACAAGAATAGAGACTCTTCTTACAGTCGGTGCTTTGAGCATTCCCTGTGAGACCAGTATTAGTTTCCGATACACCACTCCAGGTTCAATGTATTCCTTGGACATTCACATTGACGATGAAACACAGATATCGCATCGGAATGAAATACAAAAGGCAAACTGGCGCGTAAGCACAAGAATAGACACTCTTCTTAGAGTCGGTGCTTTCAGCATTCCCCGTGAGACCAGTATTAGTTTCCGATACCCCTCAGCAGGTTCAATGTATTCCTAGGAGCTTTACATTGACGATGAAACACAGAAATCGCATCGGAATTAAATACAAAAGGCACAATGACGCCTTAAGTACAAGAATAGAGACTCTTCTTACAGTCGGTGCTTTGAGCATTCCCTGTGAGACCAGTATTAGTTTCCGATACACCACTCCAGGTACAATGTAATCCTTGGACATTCACATTGACGATGAAACACAGAAATCGCATCGGAATGAAATACAAAAGGCGAACTGCCGCGTAAGTACAAGAATAGAGACTCTTCTTACAGTCGGTGCTTTCAGCATTCCCTGTGAGACCAGTATTAGTTTCCGATACACCTCAGCAGGTTCAATGTATTCCTAGGACCTTCACATTGACGATGAAACACAGAAATCGCATCGGAATTAAATACAGAAGGCACAATGTCGCCTTAAGTACAAGAATAGCAACTCTTCTTACACTCGGTGCTTCGAGCATTCCCTGTGAGACCAGTATTAGTTTCCGATACACCACTGGCGGTTCAATGTATTCCTTGGACCTTCACAATGACGATGAAACACAGACATCGTATCGGAATGAAATACAAAAGGCAAACTGCCGCGTAAGTACAAGAATAGAGACTCTTTTTACAGTCGGTGCTTTCAGCAATCCCTGTGAGACCTGTATTAGTTTCCGATACACCTCAGCAGGTTCAATGTATTGATAGGACCTTCACATTGACGATGAAACACAGAAATCGCATCGGAATTAAATACAAAAGGCGCAATGCCGCCTTCAGTACAAGAATAGAGACTCTTCGTACAGTCGGTGCTTTTAGCATTCCCTGTGAGACCAGAATTAGTTTCCGATACACCACTCCAGGTTCAATGTATTCCTTGGACATTCATATTGACGATGAAACACAGAAATTGCATCGGAATGAAATACAATAGGCAAACTGCCGCGTAAGTACAAGAATAGAGACTCTTCTTACAGTCGGTGCTTTCAGCATTCCCTGTGAGACCAGTATTAGATTCCGATACACCTCAGCAGGTTCAATGTATTCCTAGGACCTTCACATTGACGATGAAACACAGAAATCGCATCGGAATTAAATACAAAAAGCGCAATGCCGCCTTAAGTACAAGAATAGAGACTCCTGTTACAGTCGGTGCTTTGAGCATTCCCTGTGAGACCTGAATTAGTTTCCGATACACCACTACAGATTCAATGTATTCCTAGGACATTCACATTGACGATGAAACACAGAAATCGCATCGAAATGAAATACAAAAGGCAAACTGCCGCGTAAGTACAAGAATAAAGACTCTTCTAACAGTCGGTGCTTTCAGCATTCCCTGTGAGACCAGTATTAGTATCCGATACACCTCAGCAGGTTCAATGTAATCCTAGGACCTTCACATAAACGATGAAACACAGAAATCGCATCGGAATTAATTACAAAAGGCACAATGTCGCCTAAAGTACAAGAATAGAGACTCTTCTTACAGTCGGTGCTTTGAGCATTCCCTGTGAGACCAGAATTAGTTTCCGATACACTACTGCTGGTTCAATGTATTCCTTGGACCTTCACATTGACGATGAAACACAGAAATCGCATCGGAATAAAATAAAAAAGGCAAACTGCAGCGTAAGTACAAGAATAGAGACTCTTCTTACAGTCGGTGCTTTCAGCATTCCCTGTGAGACCAGTATTAGTTTCCGATACACCTCAGCAGGTTCAATGTATTCCTAGGACCTTCACATTGACGATGAAACACAGAAATCGCATCGGAATTAAATACAAAAGGCACAATGCCGTCTTAAGTACAAGTATAGAGACTCTTCTTACAGTCGGTGCTTTCAGCATTCCCTGTGAGACCAGTATTAGTTTCCGATACACCTCAACAGGTTCAATGTATTCCTAGGACATTCACATTGACGATGAAATACAGAAATCGCATCGGAATTAAATACAAAAGGCACTATGCCGTCTTAAGTACAAGAATGGAGACACTTCTTTCAGTCGGTACTTTCAGCATTCCCTGTGAGACCAGTATTAGTTTCCGATACACCACTGCAGGTTTAAGATATTCCTTGGACCTTCACATTGACGATGAAACACAGAAATCGCATCGGAATTAAATACAAAAGGCACAATGACGCATTAAGTACAAGAATAGAGACTCTTCTTACAGTCGGTGCTTCCAGCATTCTCTGTAAGACCAGTATTAGTTTCCGATACACCTTAGCAGGTTCAATGTATTCCTAGGACCTTCACATTGACGATGAAACACAGAAATCGCATCGGAATTAAATACAAAATGGCGCAATGCCGCCTTAAGTACAAGAATAGAGACTCTTCTTACAGTCGGTACTTTGAGCATTCCCTGTGAGACCAGAATTCGTTTCCGATACACCACCCCAGGTTCAATGTATTCCTTGGACATTCACATTGACGATGAAACACTGAATTCGCATCGGAATGATATCCAAAGGCAAACTTTCGCGTAAGTACAAGAATAGAGACTCTTCTTACAGTCGGTGCTTTCAACATTCCCTGTGAGACCAGTATTAGTTTCCGACACACCTCAGCAGGTTCAATGTATTCCTAGGACCTTCACATTGACGTTGAAACACAGAAATCGCATCGTAATTAAATACAAAACGCACAATGCCGCCTTAAGTACAAGAATATAGACTCTTCTTACAGTCGGTGCTTTGAGCATTCCCTGTGAGACCAGTATTAGTTTCCGATACACCACTACAGGTTCAATGTAATCCTAGGACCTTCACATTGACGATGAAACACAGAAATCGCATCGGAATTAAATACAAAAGGCAAACTGCCACGTAAGTACAAGAATAGGGACTCTTCTAACGGTCGGTGCTTTCAGCATTCCCTGTTAGACCAGTATTAGTTTCCGATACACCTCAGCAGGTTCAATGTATTCCTGGGACCTTCACATTGACGATGAAACACAGAAATCGCATCGGAATTAAATACAAAAGGCACAATGTCGCCTTAAGTACAAGAATAGGGACTCTTCTTACACTCGGTGCTTTGAGCATTCCCTGTGAGACCAGTATTAGTTTCCGATACACCACTGCAGGATCAATGTATTCCTTGGACCGTCACATTGACGATGAAACCCAGAAATCGCATCGGATTGAAATACAAAAGGCAAACTGCCGCGTAAGTACAAGAATAGAGACTCTTTTTACAGTCGGTGCTTTCAGCATTCCCTGTGAGACCAGTATTAGTTTCCGATACACCTTAGCATGTTCAATGTATTCATAGTACCTTCACATTGACGATGAAACACAGAAATCGCATTGGAATTAAATACAAAAGGCGCAATGCCGCCTTAAGTATAAGAATGGAGACTCTTCTTACAGTCGGTGCTTTGAGCATTTCCTGTGAGACCAGAATTAGTTTCCGATACACCACTCCAGGTTCAATGTATTCCTTGGACATTCACATTGACGATGAAACACAGAAAACGCATCGGAATGAAATACAAAAGGCAAACTGCCGCGTACGTACAAGAATAGAGACTCTTCTTACAGTCGGTGCTTTCAGCATTCCCTGTGAGACCAGTATTAGTTTCCGTTACACCTCAGCAGGTTCAATGTATTCCTAGGACCTTCACATTGACGATGAAACACAGAAATCGCATCGGAATTAAATACAAAAGGCACAATGTCGCCTTAAGTACAAGAATAGACACTCTTCTTACTATCGGTAATTTGAGCATTCCCTGTGAGACCAGTATTAGTTTCCGATACACCACTGCAGGTTCAATGTATTCCTAGGACATTCACATTGACGATGAAACACAGAAATCGCATCGGAATTAAATACAAAAGGCACAATGTCGCCTTAAGTACAAGAATAGAGACTCTTCTTACAGTCGGTGCTTTCAGCATTCCCTGTGAGACCAGTATTAGTTTCCGATACACCTCAGCAGGTTCAATGTATTCCTGGGACCTTCACATTGACGATGAAACACAGAAATCGCATCGGAATTAAATACAAAAGGCACAATTTCGCCTTAAGTACAAGAATAGAGACTCTTCTTACACTCGGTGCTTTGAGCATTCCCTGTGAGACCAGTATTAGTTTCCGATACACCACTGCAGGATCAATGTATTCCTTGGACCTTCACATTGACGATGAAACCCAGAAATCGCATCGGAATGAAATACAAAAGGCAAACTGCCGCGTAAGTACAAGAATAGAGACTCTTTTTACAGTCGGTGCTTTCAGCATTCCCTGTGAGACCAGTATTAGTTTCCGATACACCTTAGCAGGTTCATTGTATTCATAGTACCTTCACATTGACGATGAAACACAGAAATCGCATTGGAATTAAATACAAAAGGCGCAATGCCGCCTTAAGTATAAGAATGGAGACTCTTCTTACAGTCGGTGCTTTGAGCATTTCCTGTGAGACCAGAATTAGTTTCCGATACACCTCTCCAGGTTCAATGTATTCCTTGGAATACATTGACGATGAAACACAGAAATCGCATCGGAATGAAATACAAAAGGCAAACTGCCGCGTACGTACAAGAATAGAGACTCTTCTTACAGTCGGTGCTTTCAGCATTCCCTGTGAGACCAGTATTAGTTTCCGTTACACCTCAGCAGGTTCAATGTATTCCTAGGACCTTCACATTGACGATGAAACACAGAAATCGCATCGGAATTAAATACAAAAGGCACAATGTCGCCTTAAGTACAAGAATAGACACTCTTTTTACTATCGGTACTTTGAGCATTCCCTGTGAGACCAGTATTAGTTTCCGATACACCACTGCAGGTTCAATGTATTCCTAGGACATTCACATTGACGATGAAACACAGAAATCGCATCGGAATTAAATACAAAAGGCACAATGTCGCCTTAAGTACAAGAATAGAGGCTCTTCTTACAGTCGGTGCTTTGAGCATTCCCTGTGAGACCAGTATTAGTTTCCGATACACCACTGCAGGTTCAATGTATTCCTAGGACCTTCACATTGACGATGAAACACAGAAATCGCATCGGAATTAAATACAAAATGCACAATGCCGCCTTAAGTACAAGAATTGAGACTCTTCTTACAGTCGGTGCTTTGAGCATTCCCTGTGAGACCAGTATTAGTTTCCGATACACCACTGCAGGTTAAATGTATTCCTAGGACCTTCACATTGACGATGAAACACAGAAATCGCATCGGAATTAAATACAAAATGCACAATGCCGCCTTAAGTACAAGAATTGAGACTCTTCTTACAGTCGGTGCTTTCAGCATTACCTGTGAGACCAGTATTAGTTTCCGATACACCACTGCAGGTTCATTGTATTCCTTGGACCTTCACATTGACGATGAAACACAGAAATCGCATCGGAATGAAATACAAAAGGCAAACTGCCGCGTAAGTACAAGAATAGAGACTCTTTTTACAGTCGGTGCTTTCAGTATTCCCTGTGAGACCAGTTTTAATTTCCGATACACCTCAGCAGGTTCAATGTATTCATAGTACCTTCACATTGACGATGAAACACAGAAATCGCATCGGAATTAAATACAAAATTCGCAATGCCACCTTAAGTACAAGAATGGAGACTCTTCTTACAGTCGGTCCTTTGAGCATTTCCTGTGAGACCAGAATTAGTTTCCGATACACCACTCCAGGTTCAATGTATTCCTTGGACATTCACATTGACGATGAAACACAGAAATCGCATCGGAATGAAATACAAAAGGCAAACTGCCGCGTAAGTACAAGAATAGAGACTCTTCTTACAGTCGGTGCTTTCAGCATTCCCTGTGAGACCAGTATTAGTTTCCGATACACCTCAGCAGGTTCAATGTATTCCTAGGACCTTCACATTGACGATGAAACACAGAAATCGCATCGGAATTAAATACAAAAGGCACAATGTCGCCTTAAGTACAAGAATAGGGACTCTTCTTACTATCGGTGCTTTGAGCATTCCCTGTGAGACCAGTATTAGTTTCCGATACACCACTGCAGGTTCAATGTATTCCGAGGACCTTCAAATTGACGATGAAACACAGAAATCGCAACGGAATTAAATACAAAAGGCACAATGTCGCCTTAAGTACAAGAATAGAGACTCTTCTTACAGTCGGTGCTTTGAGCATTCCCTGTGAGACCAGTATTAGTTTCCGATACACCACTCCAGGTTCAATGTATTCCTTGGACATTCACATTGACGATGAAACACAGAAATCGCATCGGAATGAAATACAAAAGGCAAACTGGCGCGTAAGCACAAGAATAGACACTCTTCTTAGAGTCGGTGCTTTCAGCATTCCCCGTGAGACCAGTATTAGTTTCCGATACCCCTCAGCAGGTTCAATGTATTCCTAGGACCTTTACATTGACGATGAAACACAGAAATCGCATCGGAATTAAATACAAAAGGCACAATGACGCCTTAAGTACAAGAATAGAGACTCTTCTTACAGTCGGTGCTTTGAGCATTCCCTGTGAGACCAGTATTAGTTTCCGATACACCACTCCAGGTACAATGTAATCCATGGTCATTCACATTGACGATGAAACACAGAAATCGCATCGGAATGAAATACAAAAGGCGAACTGCCGCGTAAGTACAAGAATAGAGACTCTTCTTACAGTCGGTGCTTTCAGCATTCCCTGTGAGACCAGTATTAGTTTCCGATACACCTCAGCAGGTTCAATGTATTCCTAGGACCTTCACATTGACGATGAAACACAGAAATCACATTGGAATTAAATACAGAAGGCACAATGTCGCCTTAAGTACAAGAATAGCGACTCTTCTTACACTCGGTGCTTCGAGCATTCCCTGTGAGACCAGTATTAGTTTCCGATACACCACTGGCGGTTCAATGTATTCCTTGGACCTTCACAATGACGATGAAACACAGACATCGTATCGGAATGAAATACAAAAGGCAAACTGCCGCGTAAGTACAAGAATAGAGACTCTTTTTACAGTCGGTGCTTTCAGCAATCCCTGTGAGACCTGTATTAGTTTCCGATACACCTCAGCAGGTTCAATGTATTGATAGGACCTTCACATTGACGATGAAACACAGAAATCGCATCGGAATTAAATACAAAAGGCGCAATGCCGCCTTCAGTACAAGAAAAGAGACTCTTCGTACAGTCGGTGCTTTTAGCATTCCCTGTGAGACCAGAATTAGTTTCCGATACACCACTCCTGGTTCAATGTATTCCTTGGACATTCATATTGACGATGAAACACAGAAATTGCATCGGAATGAAATACAATAGGCAAACTGCCGCGTAAGTACAAGAATAGAAACTCTTCTTACAGTCGGTGCTTTCAGCATTCCCTGTGAGACCAGTATTAGATTCCGATACACCTCAGCAGGTTCAATGTATTCCTAGGACCTTCACATTGACGATGAAACACAGAAATCGCATCGGAATTAAATACAAAAAGCGCAATGCCGCCTTAAGTACAAGAATAGAGACTCCTGTTACAGTCGGTGCTTTGAGCATTCCCTGTGAGACCTGAATTAGTTTCCGATACACCACTACAGATTCAATGTATTCCTAGGACATTCACATTGACGATGAAACACAGATATCGCATCGAAATGAAATACAAAAGGCAAACTGCCGCGTAAGTACAAGAATAAAGACTCTTCTAACAGTCGGTGCTTTCAGCATTCCCTGTGAGACCAGTATTAGTATCCGATACACCTCAGCAGGTTCAATGTAATCCTAGGACCTTCACATAAACGATGAAACACAGAAATCGCATCGGAATTAATTACAAAAGGCACAATGTCGCCTAAAGTACAAGAATAGAGACTCTTCTTACAGTCGGTGCTTTGAGCATTCCCTGTGAGACCAGAATTAGTTTCCGATACACCACTCCAGGTTCAATGTATTCCTTGCACCTTCACATTGACGATGAATTACAGAAATCGCATCGGAATGAAATACAAAAGGCAAACTGCCGCGTAAGTACAAGAATAGAGACTCTTCTTACAGTCGGTGCTTTGAGCATTCCCTGTGAGACCAGTATTAGTTTCCGATACACTACTGCTGGTTCAATGTATTCCTTGGACCTTCACATTGACGATGAAACACAGAAATCGCATCGGAATAAAATAAAAAAGGCAAACTGCAGCGTAAGTACAAGAATAGAGACTCTTCTTACAGTCGGTGCTTTCAGCCTTCCCTGTGAAACCAGTATTAGTTTCCGATACACCTCAGCAGGTTCAATGTATTCCTAGGACCTTCACATTGACGATGAAACACAGAAATCGCATCGGAATTAAATACAAAAGGCACAATGCCGTCTTAAGTACAAGTATAGAGACTCTTCTTACATTCGGTGCTTTCAGCATTCCCTGTGAGACCAGTATTAGTTTCCGATACACCTCAGCAGGTTCAATGTATTCCTAGGACATTCACATTGACGATGAAATACAGAAATCGCATCGGAATTAAATACAAAAGGCACTATGCCGTCTTAAGTACAAGAATGGAGACTCATCTTTCAGTCGGTACTTTCAGCATTCCCTGTGAGACCAGTATTAGTTTCCGATACACCACTGCAGGTTTAATGTATTCCTTGGACCTTCACATTGACGATGAAACACAGAAATCGCATCGGAATTAAATACAAAATGGCGCAATGCCGCCTTAAGTACAAGAATAGAGACTCTTCTTACAGTCGGTACTTTGAGCATTCCCTGTGAGACCAGAATTCGTTTCCGATACACCACTCCAGGTTCAATGTATTCCTTGGACATTCACATTGACGATGAAACACAGAATTCGCATCGGAATTAAATACAAAAGGCAAACTTTCGCGTAAGTACAAGAATAGAGACTCTTCTTACAGTCGGTGCTTTCAACATTCCCTGTGAGACCAGTATTAGTTTCCGATACACCTCAGCAGGTTCAATGTATTCCTAGGACCTTCACATTGACGTTGAAACACAGAAATAGCATCGTAATTAAATACAAAACGCACAATGCCGCCTTAAGTACAAGAATATAGACTCTTCTTACAGTCGGTGCTTTGAGCATTCCCTGTGAGACCAGTATTAGTTTCCGATACACCACTACAGGTTCAATGTAATCCTAGGACCTTCACATTGACGATGAAACACAGAAATCGCATCGGAATTAAATACAAAAGGCACAATGTCGCCTTAAGTACAAGAATAGAGACTCTTCTTACAGTCGGTGCTTTGAGCATTCCCTGTGAGACCGGTATTAGTTTCCGATACACCACTGCAGGTTCAATGTATTCCTTGGACCTTCACATTGACGATGAAACACAGAAATCGCATCGGAATTAAATACAAAAGGCACAATGTCGCCTTAAGTACAAGAAAAGAGACTCTTCTTACAGTCGGTGCTTTGAGCGTTCCCTGTGAGACCAGTATTAGTTTCCAATACACCACTGCTGGTTCAATGTATTCCTAGGACCTTCACATTGACGATGAAACACAGAAATCGCATCGGAATTAAATACAAAAGGCACAATGACGCCTTAAGTACAATAATAGAGACTCTTCTTACTGTCGGTGCTTTGAGCATACCCTGTGAGACCAGTATTAGTTTCCGATACACCACTCCAGGTTCAATGTAATCCTTAGACATTCACATTGACGATGACACACAGAAATCGCATCGGAACGAAATACAAAAGGCGAACTGCCGCGTAAGTACAAGAATAGCGACTCTTCTTACAGACGGTGCTTTCAGCATTCCCTGTGAGACCAGTATTAGATTCCGATACACCTCAGCAGGTTCAATGTATTCCTAGGACCTTCACATTGACGATGAAACACAGAAATCGCATCGGAATTAAATACAAAAGGCACAATGTCGCCTTAAGTACAAGAATAGAGACTCTTCTTACAGTCGGTGCTTTGAGCATTCCCTGTGAGACCAGGTTTAGTTTCCGATACACCACTCCAGGTTCAATGTATTCCTTGGACCTTCACATTGACGATGAAACACAGAAATCGCATCGGAATGAAATACAAAAGGCAAACTGCCGCGTAAGTACAAGAATAGAGACTCGTCTCACAGTCGGTGCTTTCAGCATTCCCTGTGAGACCAGTATTAGTTTCCGATACACCTCAGCAGGTTCAATGTATTCCTAGGACCTTCACATTGACGATGAAACACAGAAATCGCATCGGAATTAAATACAAAAGGCACAATGTCGCCTTAAGTACAAGAATAGAGACTCTTCTTACAGTCGGTGCTTTGAGCATTCCCTGTGAGACCAGTATTTGTTTCCTATACACCACTGCAGGTTCAATGAATTCCTTGGGCCTTCAAATTGACGATGAAACACAGAAATCGTATCGGAATGAAATAAAAAAGGCAAACTGCCGCGTAAGTACAAGAATAGAGACTCTTCGTACAGTCGGTGCTTTCAGCATTCCCTGTGAGACCTGTATTAGTTTCCGATACACTACTGCCTGTTCAATGTATTCCTTGGACCTTCACATTGACGATGAAACACAGAAATCGCATCGGAATGAAATAAAAAAGGCAAACTGCCGCGTAAGTACAAGAATAGAGACTCTTCTTACAGTCGGTGCTTTCAGCATTCCCTGTGAGACCAGTATTAGTTTCCGATACACCTCAGCAGGTTCAATGTATTCCTAGGACCTTCACATTGACGATGAAACACAAAAATTGCGTCGGAATTAAATACTAAAGGCACAATGCCGTCTTAAGTACAAGAATAGAGACTCTTCTTACAGTCGGTGCTTTCAGCATTCCCTGTGAGACCAGTATTAGTTTCCGATACACCTCAGCAGGTTCAATGTATTCCTAGGAACTTCACATTGACGATGAAACACAGAAATCGCATCGGAATTAAATACAAACGGCACAATGTCGCCTTTAGTAGAAGAATAGAGACTCTTCTTACAGTCGGTGCTTTGAGCATTCCCTGTGAGACCAGTATTAGTTTCCGATACACCACTCCAGGTTCAATGTATTCCTTGGACATTCACATTGACGATGAAACACAGAAATCGCATCGGAATGAAATACAAAGGGCAAACTGCCGCGTAAGTACAAAAATAGAGACTCTTCTTACAGTCGGTGTTTCAGCATTCACTGTGAGACCAGTATTAGTTTCCGATACACCTCAGCAGGTTCAATGTATTCCTAGGACCTTCACATTGACGATGAAACACAGAAATCGCATCGGAATTAAATACAAAAGGCTCTATGCCGTCCTAAGTACAAGAATGGAGACTCTTCTTACAGTCGGTGCTTTCAGCATTCCCTGTGAGACCAGTATTAGTTTCCGATACACCACTGCAGGTTTAATGTATTCCTTGGACCTTCACATTGACGATGAAACACAGAAATCGCATCGGCATTAAATACAAAAGGCACAATGCCGCATTAAGAACAAGAATAGGGACTCTTCTTACAGTCGGTGCTTTCAGCATTCCCTGTTAGACCAGTATTAGTTTCCGATACACCTCAGCAGGTTCAATGTATTCCTAGGACCTTCAGATTGACGATGAAACACAGAAATCGCATCGGAATTAAATACAAAAGGCGCAATGCCGCCTTAAGTACAAGAATAGAGACTCTTCTTACAGTCGGTGCTTTGAGCATTCCCTGTGAGACCAGAATTCGTTTCCGATACACCAAACCAGGTTCAATGTATTCCTTGGATATTCACATTGACGATGAAACACAGAAATCGCATCGGAATGAAATACGAAAGGCAAACTGCCGCGTCAGTACAAGAATAGAGACTCTTCTTACAGTCGGTACTTTCAGCATTCCTGTGAGACCAGTATTAGTTTCCGATACACCACTGAAGGTTCAATGTATTCCTAGGACCTTCACATTGACGTTGAAACACAGAAATCGCATCGGAATTAAAAACAAAAGGCGCAATGCCGCCTTAAGTGCTAGAATAGAGACTCTTCTTACAGTCGGTGCTTTGGGCATTCCCTGTGAGACCAGTATTAGTTTCTGAAACACCACTGCAGGTTCAATGTATTCCTTGGACCTTCACATTGACGATGAAACACAGAAATCGCATCGGAATGAAATAAAAAAGGCAAACTGCCGCGTAAGTACAAGAATAGAGACTCTTCTTACAGTCGGTGCTTTCAGCATTCCCTGTGAGACCAGTATTAGTTTCCGATACACCTCAGCAGGTTCAATGTATTCCTAGGACCTTCACATTGACGATGAAACACAAAAATTGCGTCGGAATTAAATACAAAAGGCACAATGCCGTCTTAAGTACAAGAATAGAGACTCTTCTTACAGTCGGTGCTTTCAGCATTCCCAGTGAGACCAGTATTAGTTTCCGATACACCTCAGCAGGTTCAATGTATTCCTAGGAACTTCACATTGACGATGAAACACAGAAATCGCATCGGAATTAAATACAAACGGCACAATGTCGCCTTTAGTAGAAGAATAGAGACTCTTCTTACAGTCGGTGCTTTGAGCATTCCCTGTGAGACCAGTATTAGTTTCCGATACACCACTCCAGGTTCAATGTATTCCTTGGACATTCACATTGACGATGAAACACAGAAATCGCATCGGAATGAAATACAAAAGGCAAACTGCCGCGTAAGTACAAAAATAGAGACTCTTCTTACAGTCGGTGTTTCAGCATTCACTGTGAGACCAGTATTAGTTTCCGATACACCTCAGCAGGTTCAATGTATTCCTAGGACCTTCACATTGACGATGAAACACAGAAATCGCATCGGAATTAAATACAAAAGGCTCTATGCCGTCTTAAGTACAAGAATGGAGACTCTTCTTACAGTCGGTGCTTTCAGCATTCCCTGTGAGACCAGTATTAGTTTCCGATACACCACTGCAGGTTTAATGTATTCCTTGGATCTTCACATTGACGATGAAACACAGAAATCGCATCGGCATTAAATACAAAAGGCACAATGCCGCATTAAGAACAAGAATAGGGACTCTTCTTACAGTCGGTGCTTTCAGCATTCCCTGTTAGACCAGTATTAGTTTCCGATACACCTCAGCAGGTTCAATGTATTAATAGGACCTTCAGATTGACGATGAAACACAGAAATCGCATCGGAATTAAATACAAAAGGCGCAATGCCGCCTTAAGTACAAGAATAGAGACTCTTCTTACAGTCGGTGCTTTGAGCATTCCCTGTGAGACCAGAATTCGTTTCCGATACAACAAACCAGGTTCAATGTATTCCTTGGATATTCACATTGACGATGAAACACAGAAATCGCATCGGAATGAAATACGAAAGGCAATCTGCCGCGTCAGTACAAGAATAGAGACTCTTCTTACAGTCGGTGCTTTCAGCATTCCTGTGAGACCAGTATTAGTTTCCGATACACCACTGAAGGTTCAATGTATTCCTAGGACCTTCACATTGACGTTGAAACACAGAAATCGCATCGGAATTAAAAACAAAAGGCGCAATGCCGCCTTAAGTACTAGAATAGAGACTCTTCTTACAGTCGGTGCTTTGGGCATTCCCTGTGAGACCAGTATTAGTTTCTGAAACACCACTGCAGGTTCAATGTATTCCTTGGACCTTCACATTGACGATGAAACACAGAAATCGCATCGGAATTAAATACAAAAGGCGCAATGCCGCCTTAAGTACAAGAATACAGACTCTTTTTACAGTCGGTGCTTTGAGCATTCCCTTCGAGACCAGTATTAGTTTCTGATACACCACTGCAGGTTCAATGTATTCCTTGGACCTTCACATTGACGATGAAACACAGAAATCGCATCGGAATTAAATACAAAAGGCTCATAGCCGTCTTAAGTACAAGAATAGAGACTATTCTTACAGTCGGTGCTATGAGCAATCCCTGTGAGACCAGTATTTATTTCCGATACACCACTGCAGGTTCAATGTATTCCTTGGACCTTCACATTGACGATGAAACACAGAAATCGCATCGGAATTAAATACAAAAGGCGCAATGCCGCCTTAAGTACAAGAAAAGATACTCTTCTTATAGTCGGTGCTTTGAGCATTCCCTGTGAGACCAGTATTAGTTTCCGATACACCTCAGCAGGTTCAATGTATTCCTTGGACCTTCACAATGACAATGAAACACAGAAATCGCATCGGAATTAAATACAAAAGGCACAATGCCGTCTTAAGTACAAGAATAGAGACTCTTTCTACAGTCGGTGCTTTCAGCATTCCCTGTGAGACCAGTATTAGTTTCCGATACACCTCAGCAGGTTCAATGTATTCCTAGGACCTTCGCATTGACGATGGAACACAGAAATCGCATCGGAATTAAATACAAAATGCACAATGTCGCCTTAAGTACAAGAATAGAGACTCTTCTTACGGTCGGTGCTTTGAGCATTCCCTCTGAGACCAGTATTAGTTTCCGATACACCACTCCAGGTTCAATGTATTCCCTTGGACATTCACATTGACGATGAAACACAGAAATCGCATCGGAATGAAATACAAAAGGCAAACTGCCACGTAAGTACAAGAATAGAGTCTCTTCTTAGAGTCGGTGCTTTCAGCATTCCCTGTGAGACCAGTATTAGTTTCCGATACACCTCAGCAGGTTCAATGTATTCCTTGGACCTTCACATTGACGATGAAACACAGAAATCGCATCGGAATTAAATACAAAAGGCGCAATGCCGCCTTAAGTACAAGAAAAGAGACTCTTCTTATAGTCGGTGCTTTGAGCATTCCCTGTGAGACCAGTATTAGTTTCTGATACACCACTGCAGGCACAATGTATTCCTTGGACCTTCACATTGACATTGAAACACAGAAATCGCATCGGAATTGAAAACAAAAGGCACAATGCCGTCTTAAGTACAAGAATAGAGACTCTTTCAACAGTCGGTGCTTTCAGCATTCCCTGTGAGACCAGTATTAGTTTCCGATACTCCTCAGCAGGTTCAATGTATTCCTAGGACCTTCATATTGACGATGAAACACAGAAATCGCAACGGAATTAAATACAAAAGGCACAATGTTGCCTTAAGTACAAGAATAAAGACTCCACTTACTGTCGGTGCTTTGAGCTTTCCCTGTGAGACCAGTATTAGTTTAGGATACACCACTGCAGATTCGTTGTATTCCTAGGACCTTCACATTGACGATGAAACACAGAAATCGAATCGGAATTAAATACAAAAGGTGCAATGTCGCCTTAAGTACAAGAATAGAGACTCTTCTTACTGTCGGTGCTGTGAGCATTCCCTCTGAGACCAGTATTAGTTTCCGATACACCACTCCAGGTTCAATGTATTCCCTTGGACATTCACATTGACGATGTAACACAGAAGTCGCATCGGAAAGAAATACAAAAGGCTAACTGCCGCGTAAGTACAAGAATAGAGTCTCTTCTTAGAGTCGGTGCTTCCAGCATTCCCTGTGAGACCAGTATTAGTTTCCGATACACCTCAGCAGGTTTAATGTATTCCTAGGACCTTCACATTGACGATGAAACACAGAAATCGCTTCGGAATTAAATACAAAGGGCACAATGTCGCCTTAAGTACAAGAATAGAGACTCTTCTTACAGTCGGTGCTTTGAGCATTCCCTGTGAGACCAGTATTAGTTTCCGATACACCTCAGCAAGTTTAATGTATTCCTAGGACCTTCACATTGACGATGAAACACAGAAATCGCATCGGAATTAAATACAAAAAGCACAATGTCGCCTTAAGTACAAGAATAGGGACTCTTCTTATTGTCGGTGCTTTGAGCATTCCCTTGTGAGACCAGAATTAGTTTCGGTTACACCACTCAAGGTTCAATGTATTCCTTGGATCTTCACATTGACGATGAAACACAGAAATCGCATCGGAATGAAATACAAAATGCAAACTGCCGCGTAAGTACAAGAATAGAGGCTCTTCTTACTGTCGGTGTTTTCAGAATTCCCTGTGAGACCAGTATTAGTTTCCGATACACCTCAGCAGGTTCAATGTATTCCTAGGACCTTCACATTGACGATGAAACACAGAAATCGCATCGGAATTAAATACAAAAGGCACAATGTCGCCTTAAGTACAAGAATAGAGACTCTTCTAACAGTCGGTGTTTTGAGCATTCCCTGTGAGACCAGTATTAGTTTCCGATACACCACTCCAGGTTCAATGTAATCCTTGGACATTTACATTGACGATGAAACACAGAAATCGCATCGGAACGAAATACAAAAGGCGAACTGCCGCGTAAGTACAAGAATAGCGACTCTTCTTACAGTCGGTGCTTTCAGCATTCCCTGTGAGACCAGTATTAGTTTCCGATACACCTCAGCAGGTTCAATGTATTCCTAGGACCTTCACATTGACGATGAAACACAGAAATCGCATCGGAATTAAATACAAAAGGCACAATGTCGCCTTAAGTACAAGAATAGAGACTCTTCTTACTGTCGGTGCTTTGAGGATTCCCTGTGAGACCAGTATTAGTTTCCGATACACCACTGCAGGTTCAATGTATTCCTTGGACCTTCACATTGACGATGAAACACAGAAATCGTATCGGAATGAAATAAAAAAGGCAAACTGCCGCTTTAGTACAAGAATAGAGACTCTTCTTACAGTCGGTGCTCTCAGCATTCCCTGTGAGACCAGTATTAGTTTCCGATACACTACTGCTGGTTCAATGTATCACTTGGACCTTCACATTGACGATGAAACACAGAAATCGCATCGGAATGAAATAAAAAAGGCCATCTGCCGCGTAAGTACAAGAATAGAGACTCTTTTTACAGTCGGTGCTTTCAGCATTCCCTGTGAGACCAGTATTATTTTCCGATACACCTCAGCAGGTTCAATGTATTCCTAGGACCTTCACATTGACGATGAAACACAGAAATCGCATCGGAATTAAATACAAAAGGCTCTATGCCGTCTTAAGTACAAGAATGGAGACTCTTCTTACAGTCGGTGCTTTCAGCAATCCCTGTGAGACCAGTATTAGTTTCCGATACACCACTGCAGGTTTAATGTATTCCTTGGACCTTCACATTGACGAAGAAACATAGAAATCGCATCGGCATTAAATACAAAAGGCACAATGCCGCATTAAGAACAAGAATAGGGACTCTTCTTACAGTCGGTGCTTTCAGCATTCCCTGTTAGACCAGTATTAGTTTCCGATACACCTCAGCAGGTTCAATGTATTCCTAGGACCTTCAGATTGACGATGAAACACAGAAATCGCATCGGAATTAAATACAAAAGGCGCAATGCCGCCTTAAGTACAAGAATAGCGACTCTTCTTACAGTCAGTGCTTTGAGCATTCCCTGAGAGACCAGAATTCGTTTCCGAAACACCAAACCAGGTTCAATGTATTCCTTGGATATTCACATTGACGATGAAACACAGAAATCGCATCGGAATGAAATACGAAAGGCAAACTGCCGCGTCAGTACAAGAATAGAGACTCTTCTTACAGTCGGTGCTTTCAGCATTCCTGTGAGACCAGTATTAGTTTCCGATACACCTCAGCAGGTTCAAGGTATACCTAGGACTTTCACGTTGACGGTGAAACACAGAAATCGCATCGGAATTAAATACAAAAGGCACAATGTCGTCTTAAGTAGAAGAATAGAGACTCTTCTTACAGTCGGTGCTTTGAGCATTCCCTGTGAGACCAGTATTAGTTTCCGATACACCACTGAAGGTTCAATGTATTCCTTGGACCTTCACATTGACGATGAAAGACAGAAATCGCATCGGAATTAAATACAAAAGGCACAATGCCGCATTAAGTACAAGAATAGGGACTCTTCTTACAGTCGGTGCTTTGAGCATTCCCTGTGAGGCCAGGATTAGTTTCCGATACACCACTGCGGGTCCAATGTATTCCTTGGACCTTCACATTGACGTTGAAACACAGAAATCGCATCGGAATTAAAAACAATAGGCGCAATGCCGCCTTAAGTACTAGAATAGAGACTCTTCTTACAGTCGGTGCTTTGGGCATTCCCTGTGAGACCAGTATTAGTTTCTGAAACACCACTGCAGGTTCAATGTATTCCTTGGACCTTCACATTGACGATGAAACACAGAAATCGCATCGGAATTAAATACAAAAGGCGCAATGCCGCCTTAAGTCAAGAATACAGACTCTTTTTACAGTCGGTGCTTTGAGCATTCCCTCTGAGACCAGTATTTGTTTCCGATACACCACTCCAGATTCAATGTATTCCCTTGGACATTCACATTGACGATGAAACACAGAAATCGCATCGGAATGAAATACAAAAGGCAAACTGCCTCGTAAGTACAAGAATAGAGTCTCTTCTTAGAGTCGGTGCTTTCAGCATTCCCTGTGAGACCAGTATTAGTTTCCGATACACCTCAGCAGGTTCAATGTATTCCTTGGACCTTCACATTGACGATGAAACTCAGATATCGCATCGGAATTAAATACAAAAGGCGCAATGCCGCCTTAAGTACAAGAAAAGAGACTCTTCTTATAGTCGGTGCTTTGAGCATTCCCTGTGAGACCAGTATTAGTTTCCGATACACCACTGCAGGCACAATGTATTCCTTGGACCTTCACAATGACAATGAAATACAGAAATCGCATCGGAATTGAAAACAAAAGGCACAATGCCGTCTTAAGTACAAGAATAGAGACTCTTTCTACAGTCGGTGCTTTCAGCATTCCCTGTGAGACCAGTATTAGTTTCCGATACTCCTCAGCAGGTTCAATGTATTCCTAGGACCTTCATATTGACGATGAAACACAGAAATCGCAACGGAATTAAATACAAAAGGCACAATGTTGCCTTAAGTACAAGAATAAAGAATCCACTTACTGTCGGTGCTTTGAGCATTCCCTGTGAGACCAGTATTAGTTTAGGATACACCACTGCAGATTCTTTTTTATTCCTAGGACCTTCACATTGACGATGAAACACAGAAATCGAATCGGAATTAAATACAAAAGGTACAATGTCGCCTTAAGTACAAGAATAGAGACTCTTCTTACTGTCGGTGCTGTGAGCATTCCCTCTGAGACCAGTATTAGTTTCCGATACACCACTCCAGGTTCAATGTATTCCCTTGGACATTCACATTGACGATGTAACACAGAAGTCGCATCGGAAAGAAATACAAAAGGCTAACTGCCGCGTAAGTACAAGAATAGAGTCTCTTCTTAGAGTCGGTACTTTCAGCATTCCCTGTGAGACCAGTATTAGTTTCCGATACACCTCAGCAGGTTTAATGTATTCCTAGGACCTTCACATTGACGATGAAACACAGAAATCGCTTCGGAATTAAATACAAAGGGCACAATGTCGCCTTAAGTACAAGAATAGAGACTCTTCTTACAGTCGGTGCTTTGAGCATTCCCTGTGAGACCAGTATTAGTTTCCGATACACCTCAGCAGGTTTAATGTATTCCTAGGACCTTCACATTGACGATGAAACACAGAAATCGCATCGGAATTAAATACAAAAAGCACAATGTCGCCTTAAGTACAAGAATAGGGACTCTTCTTATTGTCGGTGCTTTGAGCATTCCCTGTGAGACCAGAATTAGTTTCCGTTACACCACTCAAGGTTCAATGTATTCCTTGGATCTTCACATTGACGATGAAACACAAAAATCGCATCGGAATGAAATACAAAAGGCAAACTGCCGCGTAAGTACAAGAATAGAGGCTCTTCTTACAGTCGGTGTTTTCAGAATTCCCTGTGAGACCAGTATTAGTTTCCGATACACCTCAGCAGGTTCAATGTATTCCTAGGACCTTCACATTGACGATGAAACACAGAAATCGCATCGGAATTAAATACAAAAGGCACAATGTCGCCTTAAGTACAAGAATAGAGACTCTTCTAACAGTCGGTGTTTTGAGCATTCCCTGTGAGACCAGTATTAGTTTCCGATACACCACTGCAGGTTCAATGTATTCCTTGGACCTTCACATTGAAGATGAAACACAGAAATCGCATCGGAATGAAATACAAAAGGCAAACTGCCGCGTAAGTACAAGAATAGAGACTCTTCTTACAGTCGGTGCTTTCAGCATTCCCTGTGAGACCAGTATTAGTTTCCGATACACCTCAGCAGGTTCAATGTATTCCTAGGACCTTCACATTTACGATGAAACACAGAAATCGCATCGGAATTAAATACAAAAGGCGCAATGCCGCCACAAGTACAAGAATAGAGACTCTTCTTACAGTCGGTAATTTGAGCATTCCCTGTGAGGCCAGAATTAGTTTCCGATACACCTCAGCAGGTTCAATGTATTCCTAGGACCGTCACATTGACGATGAAACACAGAAATTGCATCGGAATTAAATACAAAAGGCACAATGCCGTCTTAAGTACAAGAATAGAGACTCTTCTTACAGTCGGTGTTTTCAGCATTCCCTGTGAGACCAGTATTAGTTTCCGATACACCTCAGCAGGTTCAATATATTCCTAGGACCTTCACAATTACGATGAAACACAGAAATCGCATCGGAAATGTATACAAAAGGCACAATGCCGGCTTAAGTACAAGAATAGAGACACTTCTCACAGTCGGTGCTTTGAGCATTCCCTGTGAGACCAGTATTAGTTTCCGATACACCACTGCAGGCACAATGTATTCCTTGGACCTTCACATTGACGATGAAACACAGAAATCGCATCGGAATAAAATTCTAAAGGCACAATGCCGCCTTAAGAACAAGAATAGAGACCCTTCTTACAGTCGGTGTTATGAGCATTCCCTGTGAGACCAGTATTAGTTTCCGATACACCACTGCAAGTTAAATGTATCCCTTGGACCTTCACATTGACGATGAAACACAGATATCGCATTGGAATTAAATTCAAAAGGCACAATGCCGCTTTAAGTACAAGAATAGAGACTCTTCTTACAGTCGGTGCTTTGAGCATTCCGTGTGAGACCAGTATTAGTCTCCGATACACAACTGCAGGTTCAATGTATTCCTTGGACCTTCACATTGACGATGAAACACAGATATCGCATCGGAATTAAATACAAAAAGCACAATGCCGCATTAAGTACAAGAATAGAGACTCTTCTTACAGTCGGTGCTTTGAGCATTCCCTGTGAGGCCAGTATTAGTTTCCGATACACCACTGCAGGTTCAATGTATCCCTTGGACCTTCACATCGACGTTGAAACACAGAAATCGCATCGGAATTAAATACAAAAGGCGCAATGCCGCTTTAAGTACAAGAATAGAGACTCTTCTTACAGTCGGTGCTTTGAGCATTCCCTGTGAAACCAGTATTAGTTTCTGATACACCACTGCAGGTTCAATGTATTCCATGGACATTCACATTGACGATTAAACACAGAAATCGCATCGGAATTAAATACAAAAGGCACAATGCCGCCATAAGTGCACGAAGAGTGGGATTTCTTAGAGTCTGTGATATGATCCTTTTCTGTGAGACCAGTATTAGTTTCCGATACACCACTGCACGTTCAATGTGTTCCTTGGACCTTCACATGGACGGCGAAACACAGAAATCGCATCGGAATTAAATACAAAAGGCACAATGCCGCCTTAAGTAGAAGAAAAGAGACTCTTCTTACAGTCTGTGTTTGATCCTTTCCTGTGAGACCAGGATTAGTTTCCGATAGCCCACTGCAGTTTCAATGTATTCCTTGGACCTTCACATTGACGATGAAACACAGAAATCGCATCGGAATTAAATACAAAAAAGCACAATCCCGCCTTAAGTACAATAATAGAAACTCTTCTTACAGTCGGTGTTTTGAACATTCCCTGTGAGACCAGTATTAGTTTCCGATACACCACTACTGGTTCAATGGATTCCTCGGACAAACACATTGACGATGAAACACAGAAATCTCATCGGAATTAAATGCAAAAGGCACAATGACGCCTTAAGTGCAAGAAGAGTGAGACTACTTAGAGTCTGTGCATTGATCCTTTCCTGTGAGACCAGTATTAGTTTCCGATACACCACTGCAGGTTCAATGTATTCCATGGACATTCACATTGACGATTAAACACAGAAATCGCATCGGAATTAAATACAAAAGGCACAATGCCGCCATAAGTGCACGAAGAGTGGGATTTCTTAGAGTCTGTGATATGATCCTTTTCTGTGAGACCAGTATTAGTTTCCGATACACCACTGCACGTTCAATGTGTTCCTTGGACCTTCACATGGACGGCGAAACACAGAAATCGCATCGGAATTAAATACAAAAGGCACAATGCCGCCTTAAGTAGAAGAAAAGAGACTCTTCTTACAGTCTGTGCTTTGATCCCTTCCTGTGAGACCAGTATTAGTTTCCGATACACCACAGCGTGTTCAATTTATTCCTTGGACATTCACATTGACGATGAAACACAGAAATCGCATCTGAATTAAATACAAAAGGCGCAATGCCACCTTAAGTACAATAATAGAGACTCTTCTTACAGTCGGTGCTTTGAGCATTCCCTGTGAGACCAGTATTAGTTTCTGATACACCTCTGCAGGTTCAATGTATTCCTTGGACCTTCACATTGACGATGAAACACAGAAATCGCATCGGAGTTAAATATAAAAGGCAAAATGCCGCCTTAAGTACAAGAATAGAGACTCTTCTTACTGGCGGTGCTTTGAGCATTCCCTGTAAGACCAGTATTAGTTTCCGATACACCACTGCTGGTTCAATGTATTCCTTGGACCTTCGCATTGACGATGAAACACAGAAATCGCATCGGAGGTAAATACAAAAGGCACAACGCTGACTTAAGTACAAGAATTGAGACTCTTCTTACTGTCGGTGCTTTGAGCATTCCCTGTGAGACCAGAATTAGGTTCCGATACACCACTGCGTGTTCAATGTATTCCTTGGACATTCACATAGACGATATAACACAAAAATCGCATCTGAATTAAATACAAAAGGCGCAATGCCCCCTTAAGTACAATAATAGAGGCTCTTCTTACAGTCGAAGCTTTGAGCATTCCCTGTGAGACCAGTATTAGTTTCCGATACACCACTGCAGGTTCAATGTATTCCTTGGACCTTCACATTGACGATGAAACACAGAAATCGCATCGGAATTAAATACAAAAGGCGCAATGCTGTCTTAAGTACAAGAATATAGACTCTTTTTACAGTCGGTGACATGAGCATTCCCTGTGAGACCAGTATTAGTTTCCGATACACCACTGCAGGATCAATGTATTCCTTGGACCTTCACATTGACGATGACACAGAAATCGCATCGGAATTAAATATAAAAGGCCCAATGCCGCCTTAAGTACAAGAATAGAGACTCTTCTTACAGTCGGTGCTTTGAGCATTCCCTGTGAGATCAGTATTAGTTTCTGATACACCACTGCAGGTCCAATGTATTCCTTGGACCTTCACATTGACGATGAAACACAGAAATCGCATCGGAGTTAAATACAACAGGCACAATGCCGCCTTATGTACAAGAATAGAGACTCTTCTTACTGTCGGTGCTGTGAGCATTCCCTGTGAGACCAGTATTAGTTTCCGATACACCACTGCCGTTTCATTGTATTCCTTGGACCTTCTCATTGACGATGAAACACAGAAATCGCATCGGAATTAAATACAAAAGGCACAATGCCGCCTTAAGTACAAGAATAGAGACTCTTCTTACAGTCGGTGCTTTGAGCATTCCCTGTGAGACCAGTATTAGTTTCTGATACACCACTGCAGGTTCAATGTATTCCTTGGACCTTCACATTGACGATGAAACACAGAAATCGCATCGGAATTAATTACAAACGGCGCAATGCCGCCTTAAGTACAAGAATAGAAAATCTTCTTACAGTCGGTGTTTTCAGCATTCCCTGTGAGACCGGTATTAGTTTCCGATACACCACTACAGGTTCAATGTAGTCCTTGGACCTTCACATTGACGATGAAACACAGAAATCACATCGGAATGAAATACAAAAGGCGCAATGCCGCCTTAAGTACAAGAATAGAGACTCTTCTTACAGTCGGTGCTTTGAGCATTCCCTGTGAGACCAGTATTAGTTACTGATACACCACTGCAGGTTCAATGTATTCCTTGGACCTTCACATTGACGATGAAACACAGAAATCGCATCAGAGTGAAATACAAAAGGCACAATGCCGCCTTATGTGCAGGTTCAATGTATTCCTTGGACCTTCACATTGACGATGAAACACAGAAATCGCATCGGAGTTAAAAACAAAGGGCACAATTCCGCCTTAAGTACAAGAATAGAGACTCTTCTTACTGTCGGTGCTTTGAGCATTCCCTGTGAGACCAGTATTAGTTTCTGATACACCACTGCAGGTTCAATGTATGCCTTCTACCTACACATTGACGATGAAACACAGAAATCGTATCGAAATTAAATACACGAGGCACAATGCCGTCATAAGTACAAGAATAGAGACTCTTCTTACAGTCGGTGTTTTGAGCATTCCCTGTGAGACCAGTATTAGTTTCCGGTACACCACTGGAGATTCAATGTATTCCTTGGAACTTCACATTGACGATGAAACTCAGAAATCGCATCGGAATTAAATACAAAAGGCGCAATGCCGCCTTAAGTACAAGAATAGAGAGTCTTCTTACAGTCGGTGTTTTGAGCATTCCCAGTGAGACCAGTATTAGTTTCCGATACACCACTGCAGTTTCAATGTATTCCTTGGACCTTCACATTGACGATGAAACACAGAAATCGCATCGGAATTAAATACAAAAGGCGCAATGCCGGCTTAAGTGCAAGAATAGAGACTCTTCTTACAGTCGGTGCTATGAGCATTCCCTGTGAGATCAGTATTATTTTCCGATACACCACTGCAGGTTCAATGAATTCCTTGGACCTTCACATTGACGATGAAACACAGAAATCGCATCGGAATTAAATACAAAAGGCGCAATGCCGCCTTTAGTACAAGAACAGAGATTCTTCTTACAGTCGGTGCTTTGAGCATTCCCTGTGAGACCAGTATTAGGTTCTGATACACCACTCCAAGTTCAATGTATTCATTGGACCTTCACATTGACGATGAAACACAGAAATCGCATCGAAGTTAAATAAAAAAGGCACAATGGTGCCTGAGGTACAAGAATAGAGACTCTTTTTACTGTCGGTGCTTTGAGTATTCCCTGTGAGACCAGTATTAGTTTCCGATACACCACTGCAGGTTCAATGTATTCCTTGGACCTTCACATTGACGTTGAAACACAGAAATCGCATCGGAATTAAATACAAAAGGCACAATGCCGGCTTAAGTACAAGAATTGAGACTCTTCTAACAGTCGGAGCTTTCAGCATTCCCTGTGAGACCAGTATTAGTTTCCGATTCACCTCAGCAGGTTCAATGTATCCCTAGGACCTGCACATTGACGATGAAACACAAAAATCGCATCGGAACTAAATACAAAAGGCACAATGTCGCCTTAAGTACAAGAATAGAGACTCTTCTTACAGTCGGTGCTTTGAGCATTCCCTCTGAGCCCAGTATTAGTTTCCGATACACCACTGCAGGTTCAATGAATTCCTTGGACCTTCACATTGACGATGAAACACAGAAATCGCATCGGAATTAAATACAAAAGGCACAATGCCGCCTTAAGTATAAGAATAGGGACTCTTCTTACAGTTGGTGCTTTGAGCATTCCCTGTGAGACAAGTATTAGTTTCCGATACACCACTACAGGCACAATGTATTCCTTGGACCTTCACATTGACGATGAAACACAGAAATCGCATCGGAATTTAATTCAAAAGGCACAATGCCGCCTTAAGTACAAGAATAAAGACCATTCTTACAGTCGGTGCTTTGAACATTCCCTGTGAGACCTGTTTAAGTTTCCGATACACCACTGCAGGTTCAATGTATTCCTTGGACCTTCACATTGACGATGAAACACAGATATCGCATCGGAATTTAGTACAAAAGGCACAATGCCGCCTTAAGTACAAGAGGAGTGAGACTTCTTAGAGTCTGTGTTTTTATCCTTTCCTGTGAGACCAGTATTAGTTTCCGATACACCACTGCAAGTTCAATGTATTCCTTAGTCCTTCACATTGACGATGAAATACAGAAATCGAATCGGAATTAAATACAGAAGGCACAATGCCGCCTTAGGTACAAGAATATAGAGTCTTCTTACAGTCGGTGCTTTTAGCATTCCCTGTGGGACCAGTATTAGTTTCCGATACACCACTACAGGCACAATGTATTCCTTGGACCTTCACATTGACGATGAAAAAGAGAAATCGCATCGGAATTAAATACAAAAGGCACAATGTCGCCTCAAGTACAAGAATAGTGACTCTTCGTACAGTCGGTGCTTTGAGCATTCCCTGTGAGACCAGTATTAGTTTCCGATACACCACTGCAGGTTCAATGTATTACTTGGACATACACATTGCCGATGAAAAACAGAAATTATATCAGAATTAAATACAAAAGGCACAACGCCGCCTTAAGTGCAAGAATAGAGAGTCTTCTTACAGTCGGTGCTTCGAGCATTCCCTGTGAGGCTAGTATTAGTTTCCGATACACCACTGCAGGTTTAATGTATTCCTTGGACCTTCACATTGACGATGAAACACAGAAATCGCATCGGAATTAAATACAAAAGGCACAAATCCGCCTTATGTACAAGATTAGAAACTTTTCTTACAGTCGGTGCCTTGAGCATTCCCTGTGAGACCTGTATTAGTTTCCGATACACCACTGCTGGTTCAGTGTATTTCTTGGACCTTCACATTGACGATGAAACACAGAATTCGCTTCGGAATTAAATACAAAAGGCACAATGCCACCATAAGTACAAGAATAGAGACTCTTCTTACAGTTGGTGCTTTGAGCATTCCCTGTGAGACCAGTATTAGTTTACGATACACCACTGCAGAATCAATGTATTCCTTGGACATACACATTGACGATGAAACACTGGAATTACATCGGAATAAAATACAAAAGACTCAATGCCGCCTTAAGTACAAGAAGAGTGAGACTTCTTAGAGTCTGTGTTTTTATCCTTTCCTGTGAGACCAGTATTAGTTTCCGATACACCACTGCAGGTTCAATGTATTCCTTGGTCCTTCACATTGACGATGAAACACAGAAATCGCATCGGAATTAAATACAAAAGGCACAATGCCGCCTTAAGAACAAGGATAGAGACTCCTCTTATTGTCGGTGTTTTGAGCATTCCCTGTGAGACCAGTATTAGTTTCCGATACACCACTGCAGGTTCAATGTATTCCTTGGACATACACATTGACGATGGAACTGTGAAATTACATCGGAATTAAATACAAAAGGCACAATGCCGCCTTGAGTGCAAGAATAGAGACTCTTCTTACAGTCGGTGCTTTGAGCATTCCCTGTGAGACCAGAATTAGTTTCCGATACACCACTCCATGTTCAATGTATTCCTCGGACCTTCACATTGACGATGAAACAGAGAAATCGCATTGGAAAGAAATAAAAATAGCAAACTGCCGCGTAAGTACAAGAATAGAGACTCGTCTTACAGTAGGTGTTTTAAGCATTCCCTGTGAGACCAGTATTAGTTTCCGATACACCACTGCACGTACAATGTATTCCTTGGACCTTCACATTGACGATGAACCACAGAAATCGCATCGGAATTAAGTACAAAAGGCACAATGCCGCCTTATGTACAAGAATAGAGACTCTTCTTACGGTCGGTGGTTTGAGCATTCCCTGTAAGACCAGTATTAGTTTCCGATACACCACTGCACGTACAATGCATTCCTTGGACCTTCACATTGACGATGAAACACAGAAATCGCATCGGAATTAAATATAAAAGGCACAATGCCACCCTAAGTACAAGAATAGAGACTCTTCTTACAGTCGGTGCTTTGAGCATTCCCTGTGAGACGAGTATTAGTTTCCGATACACCACTGCAGGTTCAATGTATTCCATGGACATACACATTGACGATGAAACACTGAAATTACATCGGAATTAAATACAAAAGAGTCAATGCTGCCTTAAGTACAAGAAGAGTGAGACTTCTTAGAGTCTGTGTTTTTAACCTTTCCGGTGAGACCAGTATTAGTTTCCGATACACAACTGCAAGTTCAATGTATTCCTTGGTCCTTCACATTGACGATGAAATACAGAAATCAAATCGGAATTAAATACAAAAGGCACAATGCCGCCTTAGGTACAAGAATATAGACTCTTCTTACAGTCTGTGCTTTGAGCATTCCCTGTGAGACCAGTATTAGTTTTCGATACACCACTGCAGGTTCAATATATTCCTTGGATCTTCACATTGACCATCAAACAGAGAAATTGCATCGGAATTAAATACAAAAGGCACAATATCGCCTCAAGTTCAAGAATAGTGACTCTTGGTACTGTCGGTGCTTTGAGTATTCCCTGTGAGACCAGTATTAGTTTCCGATACACTACTGCAGGTTCAATGTATTGACCGGACATACACATTGACGATGAAACACTGAATTTACATCGGAATTAAATACAAGAGGCACAATGGCGCCTTAAGTACAAGAATAGAGGCTCTTCTTACAGTGGGTGCGTTGAGAATTCCCTGTGAGACCAGAATTAGTTTCCAATACACCACTGCATATTCAATGTATTCCTTGGACATACACATTGCCGATGAAAAACAGAAATTATATCGAAATTAAATACAAGAGACACAATGCCGCCTTAAGTGCAAGAATAGAGACTCTTCTTACAGTCGGTGCTTTGAGCATTCCCTGTGAGACCAGTATTAGTTTCCGATTGACCACTGCAGGTTCAATGTATTCCTAGGACCTTCACATTGACGAAGAAACACAGAAATCGCATCGGAATTAAATACAAAAGGCAAAATGCCGCCTTAAGTACAAGAATACAGACTCTTCTTACAGTCGGTGCCTTGCGCATTCCCTGTGAGACCAGTATTAGTCTCCGATACACCACTGCAGGTTTAATGTATTCCTTAGATATACACATTCACGATGAAACACTGAAATTACATCAGAATTAAATACAAAAGACTCAATGCCGCCTTAAGTTCAAGAAGGGTGAGACTTCTTAGAGTCTGTGTTTTTATCCTTTCCTGTGAGACCAGCATTAGTTTCCGATACACCACTGCAGGTTCAATGTATTCCTTGGACCTTCACATTGACGATGAAACACAGATATCGCATCGGAATTAAGTACAAAAGGCACAATGCCGCCTTAAGTACAAGAGGAGTGAGACTTCTTAGAGTCTGTGTTTTTATCCTTTCCTGTGAGACCAGTATTAGTTTCCGATACACCACTGCAAGTTCAATGTATTCCTTAGTCCTTCACATTGACGATGAAATACAGAAATCGAATCGGAATTAAATACAGAAGGCACAATGCCGCCTTAGGTACAAGAATATAGAGTCTTCTTACAGTCGGTGCTTTTAGCATTCCCTGTGGGACCAGTATTAGTTTCGGATACACCACTGCAGGTTCAATGTATTCCTTGGATCTTCACATTGACGATGAAAAAGAGAAATCGCATCGGAATTAAATACAAAAGGCACAATGTCGCCTCAAGTACAAGAATAGTGACTCTTCGTACAGTCGGTGCTTTGAGCATTCCCTGTGAGACCAGTATTAGTTTCCGATACACCACTGCAGGTTCAATGTATTGACTGGACATACACATTGACGATGAAACTATGAAATTACATCGGAATTAAATACAAAAGGCAAAATTCCGCCTTAAGTACAAGAATACAGACTCTTCTTACAGTCGGTGTTTTGCGCATTCCCTGTTAGACCAGTATTAGTTTCCGATACACCACTGCAGGTTTAATGTATTCCTTGGACCTTCACATTGACGATGAAACACAGAAATCGCATCGGAATTAAATACAAAAGGCACAAAGCCGCCTTAAGTACAAGATTAGAAACTTTTCTTACAGTCGGTGCTTTGAGCATTCCCTGTGAGACCAGAATTAGTTTCCGACACACCACTCCAGGTTCAATGTATTCCTCGGACCTTCACATTGACGATGAAACAGAGAAATCGCATCGGAAAGAAATAAAAATAGCAAACTGCCGCGTAAGTACAAGAATAGAGACTCGTCTTACAGTAGGTGTTTTAAGCATTTCCTGTGAGACCAGTATTAGTTTCCGATACACCACTGCACGTACAATGTATTCCTTGGACCTTCACATTGACGATGAACCACAGAAATCGCATCGGAATTAAGTACAAAAGGCACAATGCCGCCTTATGTACAAGAATAGAGACTCTTCTTACGGTCGGTGGTTTGAGCATTCCCTGTAAGACCAGTATTAGTTTCCGATACACCACTGCACGTACAATGCATTCCTTGGACCTTCACATTGACGATGAAACACAGAAATCGCATCGGAATTAAATATAAAAGGCACAATGCCGCCTTAAGGTCAAAAATAGAGACCATTCTTACAGTCGGTGCTTTGAGCATTACCTGTGAGACCAGTATTAGTTTCCGATACACCACTGCAGGTTCAATGTATTCTACGGAGCTTCACATTCACGATGAAACACAGAAATCGCATCGGAATTAAATACAATATGCACAATGCCGCCTTAAATACAAGAATAGAGACTCTTCTTACAGTCGGTATTTTGAGTAACCCTGTAAGACCAGTATTACTTTCCAATACACCACTGCAGGTTCAATGTATTCCATGGACATACACATTGACGATGAAACACTGAAATTACATCGGAATTAAATACAAAAGACTCAATGCTGCCTTAAGTACATGAAGAGTGAGACTTCTTAGAGTCTGTGTTTTTAACCTTTCCGGTGAGACCAGTATTAGTTTCCGATACACCACTACAAGTTCAATGTATTTCTTGGTCCTTCCCATTGACGATGAAATACAGAAATCAAATCGGAATTAAATACAAAAGGCACAATGCCGCCTTAGGAACAAGAATATAGACTCTTCTTACAGTCTGTGCTTTGAGCATTCCCTGTGAGACCAGTATTAGTTTTCGATACACCACTGCAGGTTCAAAATATTCCTTGGATCTTCACATTGACGATGAAACACAGAAATTGCATCGGAATTAAATACAAAAGGCACAATATCGCCTCAAGTTTAAGAATAGTGACTCTTCGTACAGTCAGTGCTTTGAGTATTCCCTGTGAGACCAGTATTAGTTTCCGATACACCACTGCAGGTTCAATGTATTGACCGGACATACACATTGACGATGAAACACTGAATTTACGTCGGAATTAAATACAAAAGGCACAATGGCGCCTTAAGTACAAGAATAGAGACTCTTCTCACAGTGGGTGCTTTGAGAATTCCCTGTGAGACCAGATTAGTTTCCAATACACCACTGCATATTCAATCTATTCCTTGGACATACACATTCCCGATGAAAAACAGAAATTATATCGGAATTAAATACAAGAGACACAATGCCGCCTTAAGTGCAAGAATAGAGACTCTTCTTACAGTCGGTGCTTTGAGCATTCCCTGTGAGACCAGTATTAGTTTCCGATTGACCACTGCAGGTTCAATGTATTCCTAGGACCTTCACATTGACGAAGAAACACAGAAATCGCATCGGAATTAAATACAAAAGGCAAAATGCCGCCTTAAGTACAAGAATACAGACCCTTCTTACAGTCGGTGCCTTGCGCATTCCCTGTGAGACCAGTATTAGTTTCCGATACACCACTGCAGGTTTAATGTATTCCTTGGATATACACATTCACGATGAAACACTAAAATTACATCAGAATAAAATACAAAATACTCAATGCCGCCTTAAGTTCAAGAAGGGTGAGACTTCTTAGAGTCTGTGTTTTTATCCTTTCCTGTGAGACCAGTATTAGTTTCCGCTACACCACTGCAGGTTCAATGTATTGCTTGGTCCTTCATATTGACGATTAAATACAGAAATCGAATCGGAATTAAATACAAAAGGCACAATGCCGCCTTAAGTACAAGAATATAGACTCTTCTTACAGTCGGTGCTTTAAGCATTCGCTGTGAGACCAGTATTAGTTTCCGATTGACCATTGAAGGTTCAATGTATTCCTTGGACATACACATTGACGATGAAACACCGAAATAACATCGGAATTAAATACAAAAGGCACAATGCCGCCTTAAGTGCAAGAAGAGTGAGACTTCTTAGAGTCTGTGATTTGATCAATTCCTGTGAGACCAGTTTTAGTTTCCGATACACCACTGCAGGTGCAATGTATTCCTTGGACCTTCACATTGACGATGAAACACAGAAATCGCTTCGGAATTAAATACAAAATGCTCAATGCCGCCTTCAGTACAAGAATAGAGACTCTTCTTACAGTCGGTGCTTTGAGCATTCCGTGTGAGACCAGAATTATTTTCCGATACACCACTGCAGGTTCAAACTATTCGTTGGACATACACATTGACGATGAAACACAGAAATCGCATCGGAATTTAATACAAAAGGCACAATGCCGCCTTAAGTACAGGAGTAGAGAATCTTCTTACAGTCGGTGCTTTGAGCATTCCCTATGAGACCGGTATTAGTTTCCGATACACCACTGCCGGTTCAATGTATTCCTTGGTCCTACACATTGACGATGAAACACAGAAATCGCATCGGAATTAAATAAAAAAGTCACAATGCCGCCTTAAGTAGAAGAATATAGACTCTTCTTACAGTCGGTGCTTTGAGCATTCCCTGTGTGACCAGTATTAGTTTCCGATACACCACTGCAGTTTCAATGTATTCCTTGGACATACACATTGACGATGGAACACTGAAATTACATCGGAATTAAATACAAATGGCACAATGCCGCCTTGAGTGCAAGAATAGGTTCTCTTCTTACAGTTGGTGATTTGAGAATTCCCTGCGAGACCAGTATTTGTTTCCGATACACCACTGCAGGTTCAGTGTATTCCTTGGACCTTCACATTGACGATGAAACACAGAAATCGCATCGGAATTAAATACAAAAGGCACAATGCCACCATAAGTACAGCAATAGAGACTCTTCTTACAGTCGGTGTTTTGAGCATTCCCTGTGAGACCAGTATTAGTTTCCGATACACCACTGCAGGTTCAATGTATTCCTTGGACATACACATTGACGATGAAACACTGGAATTACATCGGAATTAAATACAAAAGACTCAATGCCCCCTTAAGTACAAGAAGAGTGAGACTTCATAGAGTCTGTGTTTTAATCCTTTCCGGTGAGACCAGTAATAGTTTCCGATACAAAACTGCAGGTTCAATGTATTCCTTGGTCCTTCACATTGACGATGAAACACAGAATTCGCATCGGAAAGAAATACAAATAGCAAACTGCCGCGTAAGTACAAGAATAGAGACTCGTCTTACAGTAGGTGTTTTAAGCAATCCCTGTGAGACCAGTATTAGTTTCCGATACAGCACTGCAGGTTCAATGTATTCCTAGGACATTCACATTGACGATGAAACACATAAATCGCAACGGAATTAAATACAAAAGGCACAATGCCGCCTTAAGTACAAGAATAGAGACACTTCTTACAGTCGGTGCTTTGAGCATTCCCTGTGAGACCAGCATTAGTTTCCGATACACCACTGCAGGCACGATGTATTCCTTGGACCTTCAAATTGACGATGATACACAGAAATCGCATCGGAATTAAATTCAAAAGGCACAATGCCTCCTTAAGTACGTGAATAGAGGCCCTTCTTACAGTCGGTGCTTTGAGCATTCCCTGTGAGACCAGTATTAGTTTCCGATACACCACTGCAAGTTAAATGTATCCCTTGGAACTTCACATTGACGATGAAACACATAAATCGCATCGGAATGAAATACAAAAGGCAAACGGCCGCGTAAGTACAAGAATAGAGACTCGTCTTACAGTCAGTGTTTTGAGGATTTCCTGTGAGACCAGTATTAGTTTCCGATACACCACTGCAGGTACAATGTATTCCTTGGACCTACACATTGACGATGAAACACAGAAATCGCATCGGAATTAAATACAAAGGGCACAATGCCGCCCTAAGTACAAGAATAGAGACTCTTCTTACAGTCTGTGCTTTGAGCATTCCCTGTGAGACCAGTATTAGTTTTCGATACACCACTGCAGGTTCAATGTATTCCATGGACCTTCACATTGACGATGAAACACAGAAATCGCATCGGAATTAAATACAATATGCACAATGCCGCCTTAAATACAAGAATAGAGACTCTTCCTACAGTCGGTATTTTGAGTTACCCTGTGAGACCAGTATTAGTTTCCGATACACCGCTACAGGTTCAATGTATTCCATGAACATACACATTGACGATGAAACACTGAAATTACATCGGAATCAAATACAAAAAAATCAATGCTGCCTTAAGTACAAGAAGAGTGAGACTTCTTTGAGTCTGTGTTTTTAACCTTTCTGGTGAGACCAGTATTAGTTTCCGATACACCACTGCAAGTTCGATGTTATCATTGGTCCTTCCCATTGACGATGAAATACAGAAATCAAATCGGAATTAAATACAAAAGGCACAATGCCGCCTTAGGTACGAGAATATAGAGTCTTCTCACAGTCTGTGCTTTGAGCATTCCCTGTGAGACCAGTATTAGTTTTCGATACACCACTGCAGGTTCAATGTATTCCTTGGATCTTCACATTGACGATGAAACACTGAAATTACATCGGAATTAAATACAAAAGACTAAATGCTGCCTTAAGTGCAAGAAGAGTGAGACTTCTTAGAGTCTGTGATTTGATCATTTCCTGTGAGACCAGTTTTAGTTTCCGATACACCACTGCAGGTGCAATGTATTCCTTGGACCTTCACATTGACGATGAAACACAGAAATCGCATCGGAATTAAATACAAAGTGCTCAATGCCGCCTTCAGTACAAGAATAGAGACTCTTCTTACAGTCGGTGCTTTGAGCATTCCGTGTGAGACGAGAATTATTTTCCGATACACCACTGCAGGTTCAAACTATTCCTTGGACATTCACATTGACGATGAAACACAGAAATCGCATCGGAAAGAAATACAAATAGCAAACTGCCGCGTAAGTACAAGAATAGAGACACGTCTTACAGTAGGTGCTTTAAGCATTCCCTGTGAGACCAGTATTAGTTTCCGATACACCACTGCAGGTTCGATGTATTCCTTGGACCTTCACATTGACGATGAAACACAGAAATCGCATCGGAATTAAATACAAAAGGCACAATGCCGCCTTAAGTACAAGAATAGAGACTCTTGTTATAGTCCGTGCTTTGAGCATTCCCTGTGAGACCAGTATTAGTTTCCGATACACCACTGCAGGCACGATGTATTCCTTGGACCTTCAAATTGACTATGATACACAGAAATCACATCGGAATTAAATTCAAAATGCACAATGCCTCCTTAAGTACAAGAATAGAGCCCCTTCTTACAGTCGGTGCTTTGAGCATTCCCTGTGAGACCAGTATTAGTTTCCGATACACCACTGCGGGTTAAATGTATCCCTTGGACCTTCACATTGACGATGAACCACAGAAATCGCATCGGAATTAAGTACAAAAGGCACAATGCCGCCTTATGTACAAGAATAGATACTCCTATTACAGTCGGTGGTTTGAGCATTCCCTGTGAGACCAGTATTAGTTTCCGATACACCACTGCCGGTTCAATGTATTCTACGGAGCTTCTTATTGACGATGAAACACAGAAATCGCATCGGAATTAAATACAATATGCACAATGCCGCCTTAAATACAAGAATAGAGACACTTCTTACAGTCGGTATTTTGAGTAACCCTGTGAGACCAGTATTAGTTTCCGATACACCACTGCATGTTCAATGTATTCCATGGACGTACACATTGACGATGAGACACTGAAATTACATCGGAATTAAATACAAAAGACTCAATGCTGCCTTAAGTACAAGAAGAGTGAGACTTCTTAGAGTCTGTGATTTGATCATTTCCTGTGAGACCAGTTTTAGTTTCCGATACACCACTGCAGGTGCAATGTATTCCTTATACCTTCACATTGACGATGAAACATAGAAATCGAATCGGAATTTAATACAAAATGCTCAATGCCGCCTTCAGCACAAGAATAGAGACTCTTCTTACAGTCGGTGCTTTGAGCATTCCGTGTGAGACCAGAATGATTATCCGATACACCACTGCAGGTTCAAACTATTCCTTGGACATACACATTGACGATGAAACACAGAAATCACATCGGAATTTAATACAAAAGGCACAATGCCGCCTTAAGTACTGGAATAGAGACCCTTCTTACAGTCGGTGCTTTGAGCATTCCCTGTGAGACCGGTATTAGTTACCGATACCACTGCCGGTTCAATGTATTCCTTGGTCCTTCACATTGACGATGAAACACAGTAATCACATCGGAATTAAATAAAAAAGGCACAATGCCGCCTTAAGTAGAAGAATAGAGACTCTTCTTACAGTCGGTGCTTTGAGCATTCCCTGTGAGACCAGTATTAGTTTCCGATACACCACTGCAGTTTCAATGTATTCCTTGGACATACACACTGACGATGGAACACTGAAAATACATCGGAATTAAATACAAATGGCACAATGTCGCCTTGAGTGCAAGAATAGAGACGCTTCTTACAGTCGGTTATTTGAGAATTCCCTGCGAGACCAGTATTTGTTTCCGATACACCACTGCAGGTTCAATGTATTACTTGAACCTTCACATTTACGATGAAACACAGAAATCGCATCGGAATTAAATACAAAAGGCACAATGCCACCATAAGTACAAGAATAGAGACTCTTCTTACAGCGGTGCTTTGAGCATTCCCTGTGAGACCAGTATTAGTTTCCGATACACCACTGCAGGTTCAATGTATTCCTTGGACATACACATTGACGATGAAACACTAGAATTACATCGGAATTAATTACAAAGGACTCAATGCCGCCTTAAGTACAAGAAGAGTGAGACTTCTTAGAGTCTGTGATTTTATCCTTTCCTGTGAGACCAGTATTAGTTTCCGATACACCACTGCAGGTTCAATATTTTCCTTGGTCCTTCACATTGACGATGAAACACAGAAATAGCATCGGAATTAAATACAAAAGGCACAATGCCGCCTTAAGAACAAGAATAGAGACTCCTCTTACAGTCGGTGTTTTGAGCATTCCCTGTGAGACCAGTATTAGTTTCCGATACACCACTGCAGGTTCAATGTATTCCTTGGACATACACATTGACGATGGAACAGTGAAATTACATCGGAATTAAATACAAAAGGCACAATGCCGCCTTGAGTGCAAGAATAGAGACTCTTCTTACAGTCGGTGCTTTGAGCATTCCCATTGAGACCAGAATTAGTTTCCGATACACCACTCCAAGTTCAATGTATTCCTTGGACCTTCACATTGACGATGAAACACAGAAATCGCATCGGAAAGAAATACAAATAGCAAACTGCCGCGTAAGTACAAGAATAGAGACTCGTCTTACAGTAGGTGTTTTAAGCATTCCCTGTGAGACCAGTATTAGTTTCCGATACACCACTGCAGGTTCAATGTATTCCTTGGACCTTCACATTGACGATGAAACACAGAAATCGCATCGGAATTAAATACAAAAGGCACAATGCCGCCTTAAGTACAAGAATAGAGACTCTTCTTATAGTCGGTGCTTTGAGCATTCCCTGTGAGACCAGTATTAGTTTCCGATACACCACTGCAGGCACGATGTATTCCTTGGACCTTCAAATTGACTATGATACACAGAAATCACATCGGAATTAAATTCCAAAGGCACAATGCCTCCTTAAGTACAAGAATAGAGACCCTTCTTACAGTCGGTGCTTTGAGCATTCCCTGTGAGACCAGTATTAGTTTCCGATACACCACTGCAGGTTAAATTTATCCTTTGGACCTTCACATTGACGATGAAGCACAGAAATCGCATCGGAATTAAATTCAAAAGGCACAATGCCGCCTTAAGTACAAAAATAGAGACCATTCTTACAGTCGGTGTTTGAGCATTCCCTGTGAGACCAGTATTAGTTTCCGATACACCACTGCAGGTTCAATGTGTTCCTTGGACCTTCACATTGACGATGAACCACAGAAATCGCCTCGGAATTAAGTACAAAAGGCACAATGCCGCCTTATGTACAAGAATAGAGACTCCTATTACGGTCGGTGGTTTGATCAATCCCTGTGAGACCAGTATTAGTTTCCGATACACCACTGCACGTACAATGTATTCCTTGGAACTTCACATTGACGATGAAACACAGAAATCGCATCGGAATGAAATACAAAAGGCAAACTGCCGCGTAAGTACAAGAATAGAGACTCGTCTTACAGTCAGTGTTTTGAGCATTTTCTGTGAGACCAGTATTAGTTTCCGATACACCACTGCAGGTTCAATGTATTCCTTGGACCTTTTCATTGACGATGAAACACAGAAATCGCATCAGAATTAAATACAAAAGGCACAATGCCGCCTTAAGTACAAGAATAGAAACTCTTCTTACAGTCGGTCCTTTGAGCATTCCCTGTGTGACCAGTATTAGTTTCCGATACACCACTGCAGTTTCAATGTATTCCTTGGACCTTCACATTGACGATGAAACACAGAAATCGCATCGGAACTAAATACAAAAGGCCCAATGCCGCCTTAAGTACAAGAATAGAGACTCTTCTTACAGTCGGTGCTTTGAGCATTCCCTGTGAGACCAGTATTAGTTTCTGATACACCACTGCAGGTTCAATGTATTCCTTGGACCTTCACATTGACGATGAAACACAGAAATCGCATCGGAGTTAAATATAAACGGCACAATGCCGCCTTAAGTACAAGAATACAGACTCTTCTTACTGTCGGTGCATTGAACATTCCCTGTGAGACCAGTATTAGCTTCCGATACATCACTGCCGGTTCATTGTATTCCTTGGACCTTCAGATTGGCGATGAAACACAGAAATCGCATAGGAATTAAATACAAAAGGCGCAATGCCGCCTTAAGTACAAGAATAGAGGCCCTTATTACAGTCGGTGCTTTGAGCATTCCCTGTGAGACCAGTATTAGTTTCTGATACACCACTGCAGGTTCAGTGTATTCCTTGGACCTTCACATTGACGATGAAACACCGAAATTACATCGGAATTAAATACAAAAGGCAGAATGCCGCCTTAAGTGCAAGAAGAGTGAGACTTCTTAGAGTCTGTGATTTGATCCTTTCGTGTGAGAACTGTTTTAGTTTCCGATACACCACTGCAGGTGCAATGTATTCCTCGGACCGTCACATTAACGATGAAACACAGAAATCGCATCGGAATTAAATACAAAATGCCCAATGCCGCCTTCAGTACAAGAATAGAGACTCTTCTTACAGTCGGTGCTTTGAGCATTCCGTGTGAGACCAGAATTATTTTCCGATACACCACTGCAGGTTCAATGTATTCCTTGGACATACACATTGACGATGAATAACCGAAATTACATCGGAATTAAATACAAAAGGCACAATGCCGCCTTAAGTGCAAGAAGAGTGAGACTTCTTAGAGTCTGTGATTTGATCCTTTCGTGTGAGAACAGTTTTAGTTTCCGATACACCACTGCAGGTGCAATGTTTTCCTTGGACCGTCACATTAACGATGAAACACAGAAATCGCATCGGAATTAAATACAAAATGCTCAATGCCACCTTCAGTACAAGAATAGAGACTCTTCTTACAGTCGGTGCTTTGAGCATTCCGTGTGAGACCAGAATTATTTTCCGATACACCACTGCAGGTTCAATATATTCTTTGGACATACACATTGACGATGAAAAACCGAAATTACATCGGAGTTAAATACAAAAGGCACAATGCCGCCATAAGTGCAAGAAGAGTGAGACTTCTTAGAGTCTGTGCTTTGATCCTTTCCTGTGAGACCAGTATTAGTTTCCGATACACCACTGCCGGTTCAATGTATTCCTTGGTCCTTCACATTGATGATGAAACACAGAAATCGCATCGGAATTAAATTCAAAAGGCACTATGCCATCTTAAGTACAAGAATAGAGAATCTTCTTACAGTCGGTGCTTTGAGCATTCCCTGTGAGACCAGTATTAGTTTCCGATACACCACTGCAGGTTCAGTGTATTCCTTGGACCTTCACATTGACGATGAAACACAGAAATCGCATCGGAATTAAATAGAAAAGGCGCAATTCCGCTTTAAGTACAAGAATAGAGACTCTTCTTACAGTCGGTGCTTTGAGCATTCCCTGTGAGACCAGTATTAGTTTCCGATACACCACTGCAGGTTCAATGTATTCCTTGGACCTTCATATTGACGATGAAACACAGAAATCGCATCGGAATTAAATTGAAAAGCGCAATGCCGCCTATAGCACAAGAATAGAGACTCTTCTTACAGTCGGTGCTTTGAGCATTCCCTATGAGACCAATATTACTTTCTGATACACCACTGCAGGTTCAATGTATTCCTTGGACCTTCACATTGACGATGAAACACAGAAATCGCATCGGAATTAAGTACAAAAGGCACAATGCCGTTATCAGTACAAGAATAGAGACTCTTCTTACAGTCGGTGCTTTGAGCATTCCCTGTGAGACCAGTATTAGTTTCCGATACACTACTGCAGGTTCAATGTATTCCTTGGACATTCACATTGCCGATGAAACCCAGAAATCGCATCGGAACTAAATACAAAAGGCGCAATGCCACCTTAAGTACAAGAATAGAGACTCTTCTTACAGTCGATGCTTTCAGCATTCCCTGTGAGACCAGTATTAGTTTCTGATACACCATTGCAGGTTCAATGTATTCCTTGGACCTTCACATTGACGATGAAGCACAGAAATCGCATCGGAATTAAAAACAAATGGCACAATGCCGCCTTAAGTACAAGAATAGAGACTCTTCTTACATTCGGTGCCATGAGCATTCCCTGTGTGACCAGTATTAGTTTCCGATACACAACTGCAGGTTCAATGTATTCCTTGGACCTTCACATTGACGATGAAACACAGAAATCGCATCGGAATTAAATACAAAAGGCGCAATCCTGCCATAAGTACAAGAATAGAGACTCTTCTTACAGTCGGTGCTTTGAGCATTACCTGTGAGACCAGTATTAGTTTCCGATACACCACTCAAGGCTCAATGTATTCCTTGGACCTTGATATTGTCGATGAAACACAGAAATCGCATCGTAATTAAATACAAAAGGCACAATGCCGCCTTAAGTAGAAGAATAGAGACTCTTCTCACAGTCGGTGCTTTGAGCATTACCTGTGAGACCAGTATTAGTTTCCGATACACCACTGCAGGTTCAATGTATTCCTTGGACCTTCACATTGACGATGAAACGCAGAAATCACATTGGAATTAATTACAAAAGGCGCAATGCCGCCTTAAGAACAAGAATAGAAACTCTTCTTACAGTCGGAGATTTGAGCATTCCCAATGTGACCAGTATTAGTTTCCGATACACCACTGCAGGTTCAATGTATTCCTAGGACCTTCACATTGACGAAGAAACACAGAAATCGCATCGGAGTTAGATACAAACGGCACAATGCCGTCTTAAGTACAAGAATAGAGACTCTTCTTACAGTCGGTGCCATGAGCATTCCCTGTGAGACCAGTATTAGTTTCCGATACACCACTGCAGGTTCAATGTATTCCTTGGACATTCACATTGACGATGAAACCCAGAAATCGCATCAGAACTAAATACAAAAGGCGCAATGCCACCTTAAGTACAAGAATAGAGACTCTTCTTACAGTCGATGCTTTCAGCATTCCCTGTGAGACCAGTATTAGTTTCTGATACACCATTGCAGGTTCAATGTATTCCTTGGACCTTCACATTGACGATGAAACACAGAAATCGCATCGGAATTAAAAACTAATGGCACAATGCCGCCTTAAGTACAAGAACAGAGACTCTTCTTAGATTCGGTGCCATGAGCATTCCCTGTGTGACCAGTATTAGTTTCCGATACACAACTGCAGGTTCAATGTATTCCTGGGACCTTCACATTGACGATGAAACACAGAAATCGCATCGGAATTAAATACAAAAGGCGCAATGCCGCCATAAGTACAAGAATAGAGACTCTTCTTACAGTCGGTGCTTTGAGCATTACCTGTGAGACCAGTATTAGTTTCCGATACACCACTCAAGGTTCAATGTATTCCTTGGACCTTGATATTGACGATGAAACACAGAAATCGCATCGTAATTAAATACAAAAAGCACAATGCCGCCTTAAGTAGAAGAATAGAGACTCTTCTTACAGTCGGTGCTTTGAGCATTACCTGTGAGACCAGTATTAGTTTCCGATACACCACTGCAGGTTCAATGTATTCCTTGGACCTTCACATTGACGATGAAACGCAGAAATCACATTGGAATTAATTACAAAAGGCGCAATGCCGCCTTAAGAACAAGAATAGAAACTCTTCTTACAGTCGGAGATTTGAGCATTCCCAATGTGACCAGTATTAGTTTCCGATACACCACTGCACGTTCAATGTATTCCTAGGACCTTCACATTGACGAAGAAACACAGAAATCGCATCGGAGTTAGATACAAACGGCACAATGCCGTCTTAAGTACAAGAATAGAGACTCTTCTTACAGTCGGTGCCATGAGCATTCCCTGTGAGACCAGTATTAGTTTCCGATACACCACTGCAGGTTCAATGTAGTCCTTGGACCTTCACATTGACGATGAAACACAGAAATCGCATCGGAACTAAATACAAAAGGCCCAATACCGAATTAAGTAATAGAATAGAGACTCTTCTTACAGTCGGTGCTTTGAGCATTCCCTGTGAGACCAGTATTAGTTTCTGATACACCACTGCAGGTTCAATGTATCCTTGGACCTTCACATTGACGATGAAACACAGAAATCGCATCGGAGTTAAATATAAACGGCACATTGCCGCCTTAAGTACAAGAATACAGACTCTTCTTACTGTCGGTGCTTTGAACATTCCCTGTGAGACCAGTATTAGCTTCCGATACATCACTGCCGGTTCATTGTATTCCTTGGACCTTCACATTGGCGATGAAACACAGAAATCGCATCGGAATTAAATACAAAAGTCGCAATGCCGCCTTAAGTACAAGAATAGAGGCCCTTATTACAGTCGGTGCTTTGAGCATTCCCTGTGAGACCAGTATTAGTTTCTGATACACCACTGCAGGTTCAGTGTATTCCTTGGACCTTCACATTGACGATGAAACACCGAAATTACATCGGAATTAAATACAAAAGGCAGAATGCCGCCTTAAGTGCAAGAAGAGTGAGACTTCTTAGAGTCTGTGATTTGATCCTTTCGTGTGAGAACTGTTTTAGTTTCCGATACACCACTGCAGGTGCAATGTATTCCTTGGACCGTCACATTAACGATGAAACACAGAAATCGCATCGGAATTAAATACAAAATGCCCAATGCCGCCTTCAGTACAAGAATAGAGACTCTTCTTACGGTCGGTGCTTTGAGCATTCCGTGTGAGACCAGAATTATTTTCCGATACACCACTGCAGGTTCAATGTATTCCTTGGACATACACATTGACGATGAAAAACCGAAATTACATCGGAATTAAATACAAAAGGCACAATGCCGCCTTAAGTGCAAGAAGAGTGAGACTTCTTAGAGTCTGTGATTTGATCCTTTCGTGTGAGAACAGTTTTAGTTTCCGATACACCACTGCAGGTGCAATGTATTCCTTGGACCGTCACATTAACGATGAAACACAGAAATCGCATCGGAATTAAATACAAAATGCTTAATGCCACCTTCAGTACAAGAATAGAGACTCTTCTTACAGTCGGTGCTTTGAGCATTCCGTGTGAGACCAGAATTATTTTCCGATACACCACTGCAGGTTCAATTTATTCCTTGGACATACACATTGACGATGAAAAACCGAAATTACATCGGAATTAAATACAAAAGGCATAATGCCGCCTTAAGTGAAAGAAGAGTGAGACTTCTTAGAGTCTGTGATTTGATCCTTTCGTGTGAGAACTGTTTTACTTTCCGATACACCACTGCAGGTGCAATGTATTCATTGGACATACACATTGACGATGAAACACAGAAATCGCATCGGAATTAAATACAAAAGGCACAATGCCGCCTTAAGTACAGGAATAGAGACTCTTCTTACAGTCGGTGCTTTGAGCATGTCCTGTGAGACCAGTATTAGTTTCCGATACACCACTGCAGGTTCAGTGTATTCTTTGGACATATACATTGACGATGAAACACTGAAATTACATCGGAATTAAATACAAAACGAACAATTCCGCCATAAGTGCAAGAAGAGTGAGACTTCTTAGAGTCTGTGCTTTGATCCTTTCCTGTGAGACCAGTATTAGTTTCCGATACACCACTGCCGGTTCAATGTATTCCTTGGTCCTTCACATTGATGATGAAACACAGAAATCGCATCGGAATTAAATAAAAAATGCACAATGCCGCCTTAAGCACAAGAATAGAGACTCTTCTTACAGTCGGTGCTTTGAGCATTCCCTGTGAGACCAGTATTAGTTTCCGATACACCACTGCAGGTTCAATGTATTCCTTATTCCTTCACATTGACGATGAAACACAGAAATCGCATCTGAATTAAATACAAAAGGCCCAGTGCCGCCTTACGTACAAGAATAGAGACTTTTCTTACAGTCGGTGTTTTGAGCATTCCCTGTGAGACCAGTGTTAGTTTCCGATACACCACTGCAGGTTCAATGTATTCCTTGGACATACACATTGACGACGAAACACAGAAATCGCATCGGAATTAAATTCAAAAGGCACTATGCCATCTGAAGTACAAGAATAGAGACTCTTCTTACAGTCGGTGCTTTGAGCATTCCCTGTGAGACCAAAATTAGTTTCCGATACACCACTGAAGGTTCAGTGTATTCCTTGGACCTTGACATTGACGATGAAACACAGAAATCGCATCGGAATTAAATACAAATGGCACAATGCCGCCTTAAGTACAAGAATAGAGACTCTTCTTACAGTCGGTGCTTTGAGCATTCCCTGTGAGACCAGTTTTAGTTTCCGATACACCACTGCAGGTTCAATGTATTCCTTGGACCTTCACATTGACGATGAAACGCTGAAATCGCATTGGAATTAATTACAAAAGGCGCAATGCCACCTTAAGTTCAAGAATAGAGACTCTTCTTACGGTCGGTGCTTTGAGCATTCCCTGTGAGACCAGTATTAGTTTCCGATACACCACTGCAGGTTCAATGTATTCCTTGGACCTTCATATTGACGATGAAACACAGAAATCGCATCGGAATTAAATTGAAAAGCGCAATGCCGCCTATAGCACAAGAATAGAGACTCTTCTTACAGTCGGTGCTTTGAGCATTCCCTATGAGACCAATATTACTTTCTGATACACCACTGCAGGTTCAATGTATTCCTTGGACCTTCACATTGACGATGAAACACAGAAATCGCATCGGAATTAAGTACATAAGGCACAATGCCGTCATCAGTACAAGAATAGAGACTCTTCTTACAGTCGGTATTTGAGCATTCCCTGTGAGACCAGTATTAGTTTCCGATACACCACTGCAGGTTCAATGTATTCCTTTGACCTTCACATTGTTGATGAAACACAGAAATCGCATCTGAATTAAATACAAAAGGCACTATGCCATCTTAAGTACAAGAATTGAGACTCTTCTTACAGTCGGTGCTTTGAGCATTCCCTGTGAGACCAGTATTAGTTTCCGATACACCACTCAAGGTTCAATGTATTCCTTGGACCTTGATATTGACGATGAAACGCAGAAATCACATTGGAATTAACTACAAAAGGCGCAATGCCGCCTTAAGAACAAGAATAGAAACTCTTCTTACAGTCGGAGATTTGAGCATTCCCAATGTGACCAGTATTAGTTTCCGATACACCACTGCAGGTTCAATGTATTCCTAGGACCTTCACATTGACGAAGAAACACAGAAATCGCATCGGAGTTAGATACAAACGGCACAATGCCGTCTTAAGTACAAGAATAGAGACTCTTCTTACAGTCGGTGCCATGAGCACTCCCTGTGAGACCAGTATTAGTTTCCGATACACCACTGCAGGTTCAATGTAGTCCTTGGACCTTCACATTGACGATGAAACACAGAAATCGCATCGGAACTAAATACAAAAGGCCCAATGCCGAATTAAGTAATAGAATAGAGACTCATCTTACAGTCGGTGCTTTGAGCATTCCCTGTGAGACCAGTATTAGTTTCTGATACACCACTGCAGGTTCAATGTATTCCTTGGACCTTCACATAGACGATGAAACACAGAAATCGCATCGGAGTTAAATACAAAAGGCACAATACCGCCTTAAGTACAAGAATAGAGACTCTTCTTACTGTCGGTGCTTTGAGCATTCCCTGTGAGACCAGTATTAGTTTCCGATACACCACTGTCGGTTGATTGTATTCCTTGGACCTTCACATTGACGATGAAACACAGAAATCGCATCGGAATTAAATACAAAAGGCGCAATGCCGCCTTAAGTGCAAGAATAGAGACTCTTCTTACAGTCGGTGCTTTGAGCATTCCCTGTGAGACCAGTACTAGTTTCTGATAAACCACTGCAGGTTCAATGTATTCCTTGGACCTTCACATTGACGATGAAACACAGAAATCGCATCGGAATTAAATACAAAAGGCACAATGCCGCCTTAAGTACAAGAATACAGCCTCTTTTTACAGTCGGTGATTTGAGCATTCCCTGTGAGACAAGTATTAGTTTCCGATACACCACTGCAGGTTCAATGTATTCCTTGGACATACACATTGACGATGAAACACTGAAATTACATCGGAATTAAATACAGCAGACTCAATGCCGCCTTAACTACAAGAAGGGTGAGACTTCTTAGAGTCTGTGTTTTTATCCATTCCTGTGAGACCAGTATCAGTTTCCGCTACACCACTGCAGGTTCAATGTATTCCTTGGTCCTTCATATTGACGATGAAACACAGAAATCGCATCGGAATTAATTACAAAAGGTACAATGCCGCCTTAAGTACAAGAATACAGACTCTTCATACAGTCGGTGATTTGAGCATTCCCTGCGAGACCAGTATTTGTTTCCGATACACCACTGCAGGTTCAATGTGTTCCTTGGACCTTCACATAGACGATGAAACACAGATATCGCATCGGAATTAAATGCAAAACGCACAATGCCGCCTTAAGTACAAGAATTGTGACTCATCTTACAGTCGGTGATTTGAGCATTCCCTGTGAGACCAGTATTAGTTTCCGATACACCACATCAGGTTCAATGTATTCCTTCGACCTTCACATTGACGTTGAAACACAGAAATCGCATCTGAATTAAATACAAAAGGCCCAATGCCGCATTAAGTACAAGAATAGAGACTCTTCTTACAGTCGGTGTTTTGAGCATTCCCTGTGAGACCAGTGTTAGTTTCCGATACACCACTGCAGGTTCAATGTATTCCTTGGACATACACTTTGACGATGAAACACAGAAATCGCATCGGAATTAAATTCAAAAGGCACTATGCCATCTTAAGTACAAGAATAGAGACTCTTCTTACAGTCGGTGCTTTGAGCATTCCCTGTGAGACCAGTATTAGTTTCCGATACACCACTGAATTTTCAATGTATTCCTTGGACCTTGACACTGACGATGAAACACAGAAATCGCATCGGAATTAAATACAAATGGCACAATGCCGCCTTAAGTACAAGAATAGAGACTCTTCTTACTGTCGGTGCTTTGAGCATTCCCTGTGAGACCAGTATTAGTTTCCGATACACCACTGCAGGTTCAATGTACTCCTTGGACCTTCACATTGACGATGAAACGCTGAAATCGCATTGGAATTAATTACAAAAGGCGCAATGCCGCCTTAAGTACATGAATAGAGACTCTTCTTACAGTCGATGCTTTGAACATTCCCTGTGAGACCAGTATTAGTTTCTGATACGCCACTGCAGGTTCAATGTATTCCTTGCACCTTTACATTGACGATGAAACACAGAAATCGCATCGGAATTAAATACAAAAGGCGCAATGCCGCCTTAAGTACAATAATAGAGACTCTTCTTACAGTCGGTGCTTTGAACATTCCCTGTGAGACCAGTATTAGTTTCTGATACGCCACTGCAGGTTCAATGTATTCCTTGCACCTTCACATTGACGATGAAACACAGAAATCGCATCGGAATTAAATACAAAAGGCACAATGCCGCCTTAAGTACAAGAATACAGCCTCTTTTTACAGTCGGTGATTTGAGCATTCCCTGTGAGACAAGTATTAGTTTCCGATACACCACTGCAGGTTCAATGTATTCCTTGGACATACACATTGACGATGAAACACTGAAATTACTTCGGAATTAAATACAGCAGACTCAATGCCGCCTTAACTACAAGAAGGGTGAGACTTCTTAGAGTCTGTGTTTTTATCCATTCCTGTGAGACCAGTATCAGTTTCCGCTACACCACTGCAGGTTCAATGTATTCCTTGGTCCTTCATATTGACGATGAAACACAGAAATCGCATCGGAATTAATTACAAAAGGTACAATGCCGCCTTAAGTACAAGAATACAGACTCTTCATACAGTCGGTGATTTGAGCATTCCCTGCGAGACCAGTATTTGTTTCCGATACACCACTGCAGGTTCAATGTGTTCCTTGGACCTTCACATAGACGATGAAACACAGATATCGCATCGGAATTAAATGCAAAACGCACAATGCCGCCTTAAGTACAAGAATTGTGACTCATCTTACAGTCGGTGATTTGAGGATTCCCTGTGAGACCAGTATTAGTTTCCGATACACCACATCAGGTTCAATGTATTCCTTCGACCTTCACATTGACGTTGAAACACAGAAATCGCATCTGAATTAAATACAAAAGGCCCAATGCCGCATTAAGTACAAGAATAGAGACTCTTCTTACAGTCGGTGTTTTGAGCATTCCCTGTGAGACCAGTGTTAGTTTCCGATACACCACTGCAGGTTCAATGTATTCCTTGGACATACACTTTGACGATGAAACACAGAAATCGCATCGGAATTAAATTCAAAAGGCACTATGCCATCTTAAGTACAAGAATAGAGACTCTTCTTACAGTCGGTGCTTTGAGCATTCCCTGTGAGACCAGTATTACTTTCTGATACACCACTGCAGGTTCAATGTATTACTTGGACCTTCAGATTCACGATGAAACACAGAAATCGCATCGGAATTAAGTACAAAAGGCACAATGCCGTCATCAGTACAAAAATAGAGACTCTTGTTACAGTCGGTGCTTTGAGCATTCCCTGTGAGACCAGTATTAGTTTCCGATACACCACTGCAGGTTCAATGTATTTCTTGGACATTCACGTTGACGATGAAACCCAGAAATCGCATCGTAATTAAATACAAAGGGCGCAATGCGACCTTAAGTACAAGAATAGAGACTCTTCTTACAGTCGATGCTTTGAGCATTCCCTGTGAGACCAGTATTAGTTTCTGATACACCACTGCAGGTTCAATGTATCCCTTGGACCTTCACATTGACGATGAAACACAGAAATCGCATCGGAATTAAAAACAAATGGCACAATGCCGCTTTAAGTATAAGAATAGAGACTCTTCTTACAGTCGGTGCCATGAGCATTCCCTGTGAGACCAGTATTAGTTTCCGATACACCACTGCAGGTTCAATGTATTCCTTGGACCTTCACATTGACGATGAAACACAGAAATCGCATCGGAATTAAATACAAAAGGCGCAATGCCGCCATAAGTACAAGAATAGAGACTCTTCTTACAGTCGTGCTTTGAGCTTTCCATGTGAGGCCAGTATTAGTTTCTGATACACCACTGCAGGTTCAATGTATTCCTTGGACCTTCACAATGACGATGAAACAGAGAATTCGCATCCGAATTAAATACAATTGGCACAATGCTGTCTTAAGTACAAGAATAGAAACTCTTCTTACAGTCGGTGCTATGAGCATTCCCTGTGAGACCTGTATTAGTTTCCGATACACCACTGCAGGTTCAATGTATTCCTTGGACCTTCACATTGACGATGAAATACAGAAATCGCATCGGAATTAAATACAAAACGCACAATTCCGCCTTAAGTACAAGAATTGTGACTCTTCTTATAGTCGGTGCTTTGAGCATTCCCTGTGAGACCAGTATTAGTTTCCGATACACCAGTGCAGGTTCAATGTATTCCTTCGACCTTCACATTGTCGATGAAACACAGAAATCGCATCTGAATTAAATACAAAAGGCACAATGCCGCCTTAAGTACATAAATAGAAACTCTTCTTACAGTCGGTGCTTTGAGCATTCCCTGTGAGACCAGTGTTAGTTTCCGATACGCCTCAGCAGGTTCAATGTATTCCTTGGACCTTCATATTGACGATGAAACACAGAAATCGCATCGGAATTAAATTGAAAAGGCGCAATGCCGCCTTAAGCACAAGAATAGAGACTCTTCTTACAGTCGGTGCCATGAGCATTCCCTGTGAGACCAGTATTAGTTTCCGATACACCACTGCAGGTTCAATGTATTCCTTGGACCTTCACATTGACGATGAAACACAGAAATCGCATCGGAATTAAATTCAAAAGGCACTATGCCATCTTAAGTACAAGAATAGAGACTCTTCTTACAGTCGGTGCTTTGAGCATTCCCTGTGAGACCAGTATTAGTTTCCGATACACCACTCAAGGTTCAATGTATTCCTTGGACCTAGACATTGACGATGAATCACAGAAATCGCATCGTAATTAAATACAAAAGGCACAATGCCGCCTTAAGTTAAAGAATAGAGACTCATCTTACAGTCGGTGCTTTGAGCATTCCCTGTGAGGCCAGTATTAGTTTCCGATACACCACTGCAGGTTCAATGTATTCCTTGGACCTTCACATTGACGATGAAACACAGAAATCGCATCGGAATTAAATACAAAAGGCGCAATGCCGCCTTAAGTACAATAGTAGAGACTCTTCTTAGAGTCGGTGCTTTGAGCATTCCCTGTGAGACCAGAATTAGTTTCCGATACACCACAGCAGTTTCAATGTATTCCTTGGACCTTCATATTGACGATGAAACACAGAATTCGCATCGGAATTAAATTAAAAAGGCGCAATGCCGCCTTAAGCACAAGAATAGAGACTCTTCTTACAGTCGGTGCATTAAGCATTCCCTGTGAGACCAGTATTACCTTCTGATACACCACTGCAGGTTCAATGTATTACTTGGACCTTCAGATTGACGATGAAACACAGAAATCGCATCGGAATTAAGTACAAAAGGCACAATGCCGTCATCAGTACAAAAATAGAGACTCTTCTTACAGTCGGTGTTTTGATCATTCCCTGTGAGACCAGTATTAGTTTCCGATACACCACTGCAGGTTCAATGTATTTCTTGGACATTCACGTTGACGATGAAACCCAGAAATCGCATCGTAATTAAATACAAAAGGCGCAATGCGACCTTAAATACAAGAATAGAGACTCTTCTTACAGTCGATGCTTTGAGCATTCCCTGTGAGACCAGTATTAGTTTCTGATACACCACTGCAGGTTCAATGTATCCCTTGGACCTTCACATTGACGATGAAACACAGAAATCGCATCGGAATTAAAAACAAATGGCACAATGCCGCCTTAAGTATAAGAATAGAGACTCTTCTTACAGTCGGTGCCATGAGCATTCCCTGTGAGACCAGTATTAGTTTCCGATACACCACTGCAGGTTCAATGTATTCCTTGGACCTTCACATTGACGATGAAACACAGAAATCGCATCGGAATGAAATACAAAAGGCGCAATGCCGCCATAAGTACAAGCATAGAGACTCTTCTTACAGTCGTGCTTTGAGCTTTCCCTGTGAGGCCAGTATTAGTTTCTGATACACCACTGCAGGTTCAATGTATTCCTTGGACCTTCACATTGACGATGAAACAGAGAAATCGCATCCGAATTAAATGCAATTGGCACAAAGCTGTCTTAAGTACAAGAATAGAGACTCTTCTTACAGTCGGTGCTATGAGCATTCCCTGTGAGACCTGTATTAGTTTCCGATACACCACTGCCGGTTCAATGTATTCCTTGGACCTTCACATTGACGATGAAATACAGAAATCGCATCGGAATTAAATACAAAACGCACAATGCCGCCTTAAGTACAAGAATTGTGACTCTTCTTATAGTCGGTGCTTTGAGCATTCCCTGTGAGACCAGTATTAGTTTCCGATACACCAGTGCAGGTTCAATGTATTCCTTCGACCTTCACCTTGTCGATGAAACACAGAAATCGCATCTGATTTAAATACAAAAGGCACAATGCCCCTTAAGTACAAGAATAGAAACTCTTCTTACAGTCGGTGCTTTGAGCATTCCCTGTGAGACCAGTGTTAGATTCCGATTCGCCTCAGCAGGTTCAATGTATTCCTTGGACCTTCACATTGACGATAAAACACAGAAATCGCATCGGAATTAAATTCAAAAGGCACTATGCCATCTTAAGTACAAGAATAGAGACTCTTTTTACAGTCGGTGCTTTGAGCATTCCCTGTGAGACCAGTATTAGTTTCCGATACACCACTCAAGGTTCAATGTATTCCTTGGACCTTGACATTGACGATGAATCACAGAAATCGCATCGTAATTAAATACAAAAGGCACAATGCCGCCTTAAGTTAAAGAATAGAGACTCTTCTTACAGTCGGTGCTTTGAGCATTCCCTGTGAGGCCAGTATTAGTTTCCGATACACCACTGCAGGTTCAATGTATTCCTTGGACCTTCATATTGACGATGAAACTCAGAAATCGCATTGGAATTAAATTGAAAAGGCGCAATGCCGCCTTAAGCACAAGAATAGAGACTCTTCTTACAGTCGGTGTTTGAGCATTCCCTGTGAGACCAGTATTACTTTCTGATACACCACTGCAGGTTCAGTGTATTACTTGGACCTTCAGATTGACGATGAAACACAGAAATCGCATCGGAATTAAGTACAAAAGGCACAATGCCGTCATCAGTACTAGAATAGAGACTCTTCTTACAGTCGGTGCTTTGAGCATTCCCTGTGAGACCAGTATTAGTTTCCGATACACCACTGCAGGTTCAATGTATTCCTTGGACATTCACATTGACGATGAAACCCAGAAATCGCATCGGAATTAAATACAAAAGGCGCATACCACCTTAAGTACAAGAATAGAGACTCTACTTACAGTCGATGCTTTGAGCATTCCCTGTGAGACCAGTCTTAGTTTCCGATACACCACTGCAGGTTCAATGTATTCGTTGGACCTTCACATTGACGATGAAACACAGAAATCACATCGGAATTAAATACAAAAGGTGCAATGCCGCCTTAAGTACAAGAATAGAGACTCTTCTTACAGTCGGTGATTTGAGCATTCCCTGTGAGACCAGTATTAGTTTCTGATACACCACTGCAGGTTCAATGTATTGCTTGGACCTTCACATTGACGATGAAACACAGAAATCGCATCAGAGTTAAATACAAAAGGCAAAATGCCGCCTTAAGTACAAGAATAGAGAATCTTCTTACTGTCGGTGCATTGAGCATTCCCTGTGAGACCAGTATTAGTTTCCGATACACCACTGCAAGATCAATGTATTCCTTGGACATTCACATTGACGATGATACACAGAAATTGCATCTGAATTAATTACGAAAGGCACAATGCCGTCATAAGTACAAGAATAGAGACTCTTCTTACAGTCGGTGATTTGAGCATTCCCTGTGAGATCAGTATTAGTTTCCGATACACCACTGCAGGTTCAGTGTATTCCTTGGACCATCACATTGACGATTAAACACAGAAATCGCATCGGAATTAAATACAAAAGGCGCAATGCCGCCTTAAGTACAAGAATAGAGACTCTTCTTACAGTCGATGCTTTGAGCATTCCCTGTGAGACCAGTATTAGTTTCCGATACACCACTGCAGGTTCAATGTATTCCTTGGACCGTCACATTGACGATGAAACACAGAAATCGCATCCGAATTAAATACAATTGGCACAATGCCGTCTTAAGTACAAGAATAGAGACTCTTCTTTCAGTCGGTGCTATGAGCATTCCCTGTGAGACCTATATTAGTTTCCGATACACCACTGCAGGTTCAATGTATTCCTTGGACCTTCACATTGACGATGAAACACAGAAATTGCATCGGAATTAATTACGAAAGGCACAATGCCGTCTTAAGTACAAGAATAGAGACTCTTCTTACAGTCGGTGATTTGAGCATTCCCTGTGAGACCAGTATTAGTTTCCGATACACCACTGCAGGTTCAATGTATTCCTTGGACCTTCACATTGACGATGAAACACAGAAATCGCATCGGAATTAAATACAAAATGCGCAGTGCCGCCTTAAGTACAAGAATAGAGACTCTTCTTACAGTTGGTGCTTGGAGCATTCCCTTTGAGACCAGTATTAGTTTCTCATACACCACTGCAGGTTCAATGTATTCCTTGGACCTTCATATTGACGATGAAACACAGAAATGGCATCGGAATTAAATTGAAAAGGCGCAATGCCGCCTTAAGCACAAGAATAGAGACTCTTCTTACTGTCGGTGCTTTGAGCATTCCCTGTGAGACCAGTATTACTTTCTGATACACCACTGCAGGTTCAATGTATTACTTGGACCTTCACATTGACGATGAAACACAGAAATCGCATCGTAATTAAGTACAAAAGGCACAATGCCGTCATCAGTACTAGAATAGAGACTCTTCTTACAGTCGGTGCTTTGTGCATTCCCTGTGAGACCAGTATTAGTTTCCGATACACAACTGCTGGTTCAATGTATTCCTTGGACATTCACATTGACGATGAAACCAAGAAATCGCATCGGAATTAAATACAAAAGGAGCAATGCCACCCTAAGTACAAGAATAGAGACTCTTCTTACAGTCGATGCTTTGAGCATTCCCTGTGAGACCAGTATTAGTTTCCGATACACCACTGCAGGTTCAATGTATTCCTTGGACCTTCACATTGACGATGAAACACAGAAATCGCATCCGAATTAAATACAATTGGCACAATGCCGTCTTAAGTACAAGAATAGAGACTCTTCTTTCAGTCGGTGCTATGAGCATTCCCTGTGAGACCTATATTAGTTTCCGATACACCACTGCATGTTCAATGTATTCCTTGGACCTTCACATTGACGATGAAACACAGAAATTGCATCGGAATTAATTACGAAAGGCACAATGCCGTCTTAAGTACAAGAATAGAGACTCTTCTTACAGTCGTGCTTTGAGCTTTCCCTGTGAGGCCAGTATTAGTTTCTGATACACCACTGCAGGTTCAATGTATTCCTTTGACCTTCACATTGACGATGAAACACAGAAATCGCATCCGAATTAAATACAATTGGCACAATGCCGTCTTAAGTACAAGAATAGAGACTCTTCTTACAGTCGGTGCTATGAGCATTCCCTGTGAGACCTGTATTAGTTTCCGATACACCACTGCAGGTTCAATGTATTCCTTGGACCTTCACATTGACGATGAAATACAGAAATCGCATCGGAATTAAATACAAAACGCACAATGCCGCCTTAAGTACAAGAATTGTGACTCTTCTTATAGTCGGTGCTTTGAGCATTCCCTGTGAGACCAGTATTAGTTTCCGAAACACCAGTGCAGGTTCAATGTATTCCTTCGACCTTCACATTGTCGATGAAACACAGAAATCGCATCTGAATTAAATACAAAAGGCACAATGCCGCCTTAAGTACAAGAATAGAAACTCTTCTTACAGTCGGTGCTTTGAGCATTCCCTGTGAGACCAGTGTTAGTTTCCGATACGCCTCAGCAGTTTCAATGTATTCCTTGGACCTTCACATTGACGATGAAACACAGAAATCGGATCGGAATTAAATTCAAAAGGCACTATGCCATCTTAAGTACAAGAATAGAGACTCTTCTTACAGTCGGTGCTTTGAGCTTTCCCTGTGAGACCAGTATTAGTTTCCGATACACCACTCAAGGTTCAATGTATTCCTTGGACCTTGACATTGACGATGAATCACAGAAATCGCATCGTAATTAAATACAAAAGGCACAATGCCGCCTTAAGTAAAAGAATAGAGACTCTTCTTACAGTCGGTGCTTTGAGCATTCCCTGTGAGACCAGTATTAGTTTCCGATACACCACTGCAGGGTCAATGTCTTCCTTGGACCTTCACATTGACGATGAAACACAGAAATCGCATCGGAATTAAATACAAAACGCGCAATGCCGCCTTATGTACAAGAATAGAGACTCTTCTTACAGTCGGTGCTTTGAGCATTCCCTGTGAGACCAGTATTAGTTTCCGATACACCACTGCAGGTTCAATGTATTCCTTGGACCTTCATATTGACGATGAAACACAGAAATCGCATCGGAATTAAATTGAAAAGGCGCAATGCCGCCTTAAGTACAAGTATAGAGACTCTTCTTACAGTCGGTGATTTGAGCAATCCCTGTGAGACCAGTATTAGTTTCTGATACACCACTGCAGGTTCAATGTATTGCTTGGACCTTCACATTGACGATGAAACACAGAATTCGCTTCAGACTTAAATACAAAAGGCAAAATGCCGCCTTAAGTACAAGAATAGAGACTCTTCTTACTGTCGGTGCTTTGAGCATTCCCTGTGAGACCAGTATTAGTTTCCGATACACCACTGCAAGTTCAATGTATTCCTTGGACCTTCACATAGACGATGAAACACAGAAATTGCATCTGAATTAATTACGAAAGGCACAATGCCGTCTTAAGTACAAGAATAGAGACTCTTCTTTCAGTCGGTGCTATGAGCATTCCCTGTGAGACCTATATTAGTTTCCGATACACAACTGCAGGTTCAATGTATTCCTTGGACCTTCACATTGACGATGAAACACAGAAATTGCATCGGAATTAATTACGAAAGGCACAATGGCGTCTTAATTACAAGAATAGAGACTCTTCTTACAGTCGATGCTTTGAGCATTCCCTATGAGACCAGTATTAGTTTCCGATACACCACTGCAGGTTCAATGTATTCCTTGGACCTTCACATTGACGATGAAACACAGAAATCGCATCCGAATTAAATACAATTGGCACAATGCCGTCTTAAGTACAAGAATAGAGACTCTTCTTTCAGTCGGTGCTATGAGCATTCCCTGTGAGTCCTATATTAGTTTCCGATACACCACTGCAGGTTCAATGTATTCCTTGGTCCTTCACATTGACGATGAAACACAGAAATTGCATCGGAATTAATTACGAAAGGCACAATGCCGTCTTAAGTACAAGAATAGAGACTCTTCTTACAGTCGGTGCTTTGAGCATTCCCTGTGAGACCAGTATTAGTTTCCGATACACCACTGCAGGTTCAATGTATTCCTTGAACCATCACATTGACGATGAAACACAGAAATCGCATCGGAATTAAATACAAAATGCGCAGTGCCGCCTTAAGTACAAGAATAGAGACTCTTCTTACAGTCGGTGCTTGGAGCATTCCCTTTGAGACCAGTATTAGTTTCTGATACACCACTGCAGGTTCAATGTATTCCTTGGACCTTCACATTGACGATGAAACACAGAAATCGAATCGGAATTAAATACAAAAGGCACAATGCCGTCTTAAGTACAAGAATAGAGACTCTTCTTACAGTCGGTGCTATGAGCATTCCCTGTGAGACCAGTATTAATTTCCGATACACCACTGCAGGTTCAATTTACTCCTTGGACCTTCACATTGACGATGAAACACAGAAATCGAAACGGAATTAAATACAAAAGGCGCAATGCCACCTTAAGTACAAGAATAGAGACTCATCTTTCAGTCGGTGCTTTGAGCATTCCCAGTGAGACCAGTATTAGATTCCGACACACCACTGCACGTTCAATGTATTCCTTGGTCCTTCACATTGACGATGAAACACAGAAATCGCATTGGAATTAAATACAAAAGGCACAATGCCGTCTTAAGTACAAGAATAGAGACTCTTCTTACAGTCGGTGCTTTCAGCATTCCCTGTGAGACCAGTATTAGTTTCCGATACACCTCAGCAGGTTCAATGTATTCCTAGGACCTTCATATTGACGATGATACACAGAAATCGCATCGGAATTAAATACAAAAGGCACAATGTCGCCTTAAGTACAAGACTAGACACTCTTCTTACAGTCGGTGCTTTGAGAATTCCCTGTGAGACCAGTATTAGTTTCCGATACACCACTGCACGTTCAATGTATTCCTTGGACCTTCTCATTGACGATGAAACACAGAAATCGCATCGGATTTAAATACAAAAGGCACAATGCCGTCTTATGTACAAGAATAGAGACTCTTCTTACAGTCGGTGGTTTGAGCATTCCCTGTGAGACCAGTATTAGTTTCCGATACACCTCAGCAGGTTCAATGTATTCCTAGGACCTTCACATTGACGATGAAACACAGAAATCGCATCGGAATTAAATACAAAAGGCGCAATGCTGCCTTAAGTACAAGTATAGAGACTCTTCTTACAGTCGGTGATTTGAGCATTCCCTGTGAGACCAGAATTAGTTTCTGATACACCACTGCAGGTTCAATGTATTGCTAGGACCTTCACATTGACGATGAAACACAGAAATCGCATCGGAGTTAAATACAAAAGGCACAATGCCGCCTTAAGTACAAGAATAGAGACTCTTCTTACTGTCGGTGCTTTGAGCATTCCCTGTGAGACCAGTATTAGTTTCTGATACACCACTGCAGGTTCAATGTATTCCTTGGACCTTCACATTGACGATGAAACACAGAAATCGCATCGGAATTAATTACAAAAGGCACAATGCCGTCATAAGTTCAAAAATAGAAACTCTGCTTACAGTCGGTGCATTGGGCATTCCCTGTGAGACCAGTATTAGTTTCCGATACACCACTGCAGGTTCAATGTATTCCTTGGACCTTCACATTGACGATGAAACACAGAAATCGCATCGGAATTAAATACAAAAGGCACAATGCCGTCTTAAGTACAAGAATAGAGACTCTTCTTACAGTTGGTGCTATGAGCGTTCCCTGTGAGACCAGTATTAGTTTCCGATACACCACTGCAGGTTCAATGTATTCCTTGGACCTTCACATTGACGATGAAATACAGAAATCGCATCGGAATTAAATACAAAAGGCGCAATGCCGCCTTAAGTACAAGAATAGAGACTCTTCTTATAGTCGGTGCTTTGAGCGATCCCTGTGAGACCAGTATTAGATTCCGATACACCACTGCAGGTTCAATGTATTCCTTGGACCTTCACATTGACGATGAAACACAGAAATCGCATCGGAATTAAATACAAAAGGCACAATGCCGTCTTAAGTACAAGAATAGAGACTCTTCTTACAGACGGTGCTTTCAGCATTCCCTGTGAGACCAGTATTAGTTTCCGATACACCTCAGCAGGTTCAATGTATTCCTAGGACCTTCACATTGACGATGAAACACAGAAATCGCATCGGAATTAAATACAAAAGGCACAATGTCGCCTTAAGTACAAGACTAGACACTCTTCTTACAGTCGGTGTTTTGAGCATACCCTGTGAGACCAGTATTAGTTTCCGATACACCACTGCACATTCAATGTATTCCTTGGACCTTCACATTGACGATGAAACATAGAAATCGCATCGGAATTAAATACAAAAGGCACAATGCCGTCTTAAGTACAAGAATAGAGACTCTTCTTACAGTCGGTGCTTTCAGCATTCCCTGTGAGACCAGTATTAGTTTCCGATACACCTCAGCAGGTTCAATGTATTCCTAGGACCTTCACATTGACGATGAAACACAGAAATCGCATCGGAATTAAGTACAAAAGGCACAATGTCGCCTTAAGTACAAGAATAGAGACTCTTCTAACAGTCGGTGCTTTGAGCATTCCCTGTGAGACCAGAATTAGTTTCCGATACAGCACTCCAGGTTCAATGTATTCCTTGGACCTTCACATTGACGATGAAATACAGAAATCGCATCGGAATTAAATACAAAACGCACAATGCCACCTTAAGTACAAGAATTGTGACTCTTCTTATAGTCGGTGCTTTGAGCATTCCCTGTGAGACCAGTGTTAGTTTCCGATACGCCTCAGCAGGTTCAATGTATTCCTTGGACCTTCACATTGACGATGAAACACAGAAATCGCATCGGAATTAAATTCAAAAGGCACTATGCCATCTTAAGTACAAGAATAGAGACTCTTCTTACAGTCGGTGCTTTGAGCTTTCCCTGTGAGACCAGTATTAGTTTCCGATACACCACTCAAGGTTCAATGTATTCCTTGGACCTTGACATTGACGATGAATCACAGAAATCGCATCGTAATTAAATACAAAAGGCACAATGCCGCCTTAAGTAAAAGAATAGAGACTCTTCTTACAGTCGGTGCTTTGAGCATTCCCTGTGAGACCAGTATTAGTTTCCGATACACCACTGCAGGTTCAATGTCTTCCTTGGACCTTCACATTGACGATGAAACACAGAAATCGCATCGGAATTAAATACAAAACGCGCAATGCCGCCTTATGTACAAGAATAGAGACTCTTCTTACAGTCGGTGCTTTGAGCATTCCCTGTGAGACCAGTATTAGTTTCCGATACACCACTGCAGGTTCAATGTATTCCTTGGACCTTCATATTGACGATGAAACACAGTAATCTCATCGGAATTAAATTGAAAAGGCGCAATGCCGCCTTAAGTACAAGTATAGAGACTCTTCTTACAGTCGGTGATTTGAGCAATCCCTGTGAGACCAGTATTAGTTTCTGATACACCACTGCAGGTTCAATGTATTGCTTGGACCTTCACATTGACGATGAAACACAGAATTCGCTTCAGAATTAAATACAAAAGGCAAAATGCCGCCTTAAGTACAAGAATAGAGACTCTTCTTACAGTCGGTGCTATGAGCATTCCCTGTGAGACCAGTATTAATTTCCGATACACCACTGCAGGTTCAATTTACTCCTTGGACCTTCACATTGACGATGAAACACAGAAATCGAATCGGAATTAAATACAAAAGGCGCAATGCCACCTTAAGTACAAGAATAGAGACTCATCTTTCAGTCGGTGCTTTGAGCATTCCCAGTGAGACCAGTATTAGATTCCGACACACCACTGCACGTTCAATGTATTCCTTGGTCCTTCACTTTGACGATGAAACACAGAAATCGCATTGGAATTAAATACAAAAGGCACAATGCCATCTTAAGTACAAGAATAGAGACTCTTCATACAGTCGGTGATTTCAGCATTCCCTGTGAGACCAGTATTAGTTTCCGATACACCTCAGCAGGTTCAATGTATTCCAAGGACCTTCACATTGACGATGAAACACAGAAATCGCTTCGGAATGAAATACAAAAGGCAAACTGCCGCGTAAGTACAAGAATGGAGACTCTTCTTACAGTCGGTGCTTTCAGCATTCCCTGTGAGACCAGTATTAGTTTCCGATTCACCTCAGCAGGTTCAATGTATTCCTAGGACCTTCACATTGACTATGAAACACAGCAATCGCATCGGAATTAAATACAAAAGGCACAATGCCGCCTTAAGTAGAAGAATAGAGACTCTTCTCACGTTCTCTGCTTTGAGCATTCCCTGTGAGACCAGAATTAGTTTCCGATACACCACTCCAGGTTCAATGTATTCCTTGGACCTTCACATTGACGATGAAACACACAAATCGCATCGGAATGAAATACAAAAGGCAAACTGCCGCGTAAGTACAAGAATAGAGACTCTTCTTACAGTCGGTGCTTTCAGCATTCCCTGTGAGACCAGTATTAGTTTCCGATACACCTCAGCAGGTTCAATGTATTCCTAGGACCTTCATATTGACGATGATACACAGAAATCGCATCGGAATTAAATACAAAAGGCACAATGTCGCCTTAAGTACAAGACTAGACACTCTTCTTACAGTCGGTGCTTTGAGAATTCCCTGTGAGACCAGTATTAGTTTCCGATACACCACTGCACGTTCAATGTATTCCTTGGACCTTCTCATTGACGATGAAACACAGAAATCGCATCGGAATTAAATACAAAAGGCACAATGCCGTCTTATGTACAAGAATAGAGACTCTTCTTACAGTCGGTGGTTTGAGCATTCCCTGTGAGACCAGTATTAGTTTCCGATACACCTCAGCAGGTTCAATGTATTCCTAGGACCTTCACATTGACGATGAAACACAGAAATCGCATCGGAATTAAATACAAAATGCGCAGTGCCGCCTTAAGTACAAGAATAGAGACTCTTCTTACAGTCGGTGCTTGGAGCATTCCCTTTGAGACCAGTATTAGTTTCTGATACACCACTGCAGGTTCAATGTATTCCTTGGACCTTCACATTGACGATGAAACACAGAAATCGAATCGGAATTAAATACAAAAGGCACAATGCCGTCTTAAGTACAAGAATAGAGACTCTTCTTACAGTCGGTGCTATGAGCATTCCCTGTGAGACCAGTATTAATTTCCGATACACCACTGCATGTTCAATTTACTCCTTGGACCTTCACATTGACGATGAAACACAGAAATCGAATCGGAATTAAATACAAAAGGCGCAATGCCACCTTAAGTACAAGAATAGAGACTCATCTTTCAGTCGGTGCTTTGAGCATTCCCAGTGAGACCAGTATTAGATTCCGACACACCACTGCACGTTCAATGTATTCCTTGGTCCTTCACTTTGACGATGAAACACAGAAATCGCATTGGAATTAAATACAAAAGGCACAATGCCGTCTTAAGTACAAGAATAGAGACTCTTCTTACAGTCGGTGATTTCAGCATTCCCTGTGAGACCAGTATTAGTTTCCGATACACCTCAGCAGGTTCAATGTATTCCAAGGACCTTCACATTGACGATGAAACACAGAAATCGCTTCGGAATGAAATACAAAAGGCAAACTGCCGCGTAAGTACAAGAATGGAGACTCTTCTTACAGTCGGTGCTTTCAGCATTCCCTGTGAGACCAGTATTAGTTTCCGATTCACCTCAGCAGGTTCAATGTATTCCTAGGACCTTCACATTGACTATGAAACACAGCAATCGCATCGGAATTAAATACAAAAGGCACAATGCCGCCTTAAGTAGAAGAATAGAGACTCTTCTCACGTTCGGTGCTTTGAGCATTCCCTGTGAGACCAGAATTAGTTTCCGATACACCACTCCAGGTTCAATGTATTCCTTGGACCTTCACATTGACGATGAAACACACAAATCGCATCGGAATGAAATACAAAAGGCAAACTGCCGCGTAAGTACAAGAATAGAGACTCTTCTTACAGTCGGTGCTTTCAGCATTCCCTGTGAGACCAGTATTAGTTTCCGATACACCTCAGCAGGTTCAATGTATTCCTAGGACCTTCATATTGACGATGATACACAGAAATCGCATCGGAATTAAATACAAAAGGCACAATGTCGCCTTAAGTACAAGACTAGACACTCTTCTTACAGTCGGTGCTTTGAGAATTCCCTGTGAGACCAGTATTAGTTTCCGATACACCACTGCACGTTCAATGTATTCCTTGGACCTTCTCATTGACGATGAAACACAGAAATCGCATCGGAATTAAATACAAAAGGCACAATGCCGTCTTATGTACAAGAATAGAGACTCTTCTTACAGTCGGTGGTTTGAGCATTCCCTGTGAGACCAGTATTAGTTTCCGATACACCTCAGCAGGTTCAATGTATTCCTAGGACCTTCACATTGACGATGAAACACAGAAATCGCATCGGAATTAAATACAAAAGGCGCAATGCCGCCTTAAGTACAAGTATAGAGACTCTTCTTACAGTCGGTGATTTGAGCATTCCCTGTGAGACCAGAATTAGTTTCTGATACACCACTGCAGGTTCAATGTATTGCTAGGACCTTCACATTGACGATGAAACACAGAAATCGCATCGGAGTTAAATACAAAAGGCACAATGCCGCCATAAGTACAAGAATAGAGACTCCTCTTACTGTCGGTGCTTTGAGCAATCCCTGTGAGACCAGTATTAGTTTCTGATACACCACTGCAGGTTCAATGTATTCCTTGGACCTTCACATTGACGATGAAACACAGAAATCGCATCGGAATTAATTACAAAAGGCACAATGCCGTCATAAGTTCAAAAATAGAAACTCTGCTTACAGTCGGTGCATTGGGCATTCCCTGTGAGACCAGTATTAGTTTCCGATACACCACTGCAGGTTCAATGTATTCCTTGGACCTTCACATTGACGATGAAACACAGAAATCGCATCGGAATTAAATACAAAAGGCACAATGCCGTCTTAAGTACAAGAATAGAGACTCTTCTTACAGTTGGTGCTATGAGCGTTCCCTGTGAGACCAGTATTAGTTTCCGATACACCACTGCAGGTTCAATGTATTCCTTGGACCTTCACATTGACGATGAAATACAGAAATCGCATCGGAATTAAATACAAAAGGCGCAATGCCGCCTTAAGTACAAGAATAGAGACTCTTCTTATAGTCGGTGCTTTGAGCGTTCCCTGTGAGACCAGTATTAGATTCCGATACACCACAGCAGGTTCAATGTATTCCTTGGACCTTCACATTGACGATGAAACACAGAAATCGCATCGGAATTAAATACAAAAGGCACAATGCCGTCTTAAGTACAAGAATAGAGACTCTTCTTACAGACGGTGCTTTCAGCATTCCCTGTGAGACCAGTATTAGTTTCCGATACACCTCAGCAGGTTCAATGTATTCCTAGGACCTTCACATTGACGATGAAACACAGAAATCGCATCGGAATTAAATACAAAAGGCACAATGTCGCCTTAAGTACAAGACTAGACACTCTTCTTACAGTCGGTGTTTTGAGCATACCCTGTGAGACCAGTATTAGTTTCCGATACACCACTGCACATTCAATGTATTCCTTGGACCTTCACATTGACGATGAAACATAGAAATCGCATCGGAATTAAATACAAAAGGCACAATGCCGTCTTAAGTACAAGAATAGAGACTCTTCTTACAGTCGGTGCTTTCAGCATTCCCTGTGAGACCAGTATTAGTTTCCGATACACCTCAGCAGGTTCAATGTATTCCTAGGACCTTCACATTGACGATGAAACACAGAAATCGCATCGGAATTAAATACAAAAGGCACAATGTCGCCTTAAGTACAAGAATAGAGACTCTTCTAACAGTCGGTGCTTTGAGCATTCCCTGTGAGACCAGAATTAGTTTCCGATACAGCACTCCAGGTTCAATGTATTCCTTGGACCTTCACATTGACGATGAAACACAGAAACCGCATCGGAATGAAACTCAAAAGGCAAACTGCCGCGTAAGTACAAGAATAGAGACTCTTCTTACAGTCGGTGCTTTCAGCATTCCCTGTGAGACCAGTATTAATTTCCGATACACCTCAGCAGGTTCAATGTATTCCTAGGACCTTCACATTGACGATGAAACACAGAAATCGCATCGGAATTAAATACAAAAGGCACAATGTCGCCTTAAGTACAAGAATTGAGACTCTTCTTACACTCGGTGCTTTGAGCATTCCCTGTGAGACCAGTAATAGTTTCTCATACACCACTGCAGGTTCAATGTATTCCTTGAACCTTCACATTGACGATGAAACACAGATATCGCATAGGAAATCAACACAAAAAAGGCGGAATGCCGCCGTAAGTACAAGTATAGAGACTCTTCTTACAGTCGGTGATTTGAGCATTCCCTGTGAGACCAGTATTAGTTTCTGATACACCACTGCAGGTTCAATGTATTGCTTGGACCTTGACATTGACGATGAAACACAGAAATCGAATCGGAGTTAAATACAAAAGGCACAATGCCGCCTTAAGTACAAGAATGGAGACTCTACTTTCTGACGGTGCTTTGAGAATTCCCTGTGAGACCAGTATTAGTTTCCGACACACCACTGCAGGTTCAATGTATTACTTGGACCTTCACATTGACGATGAAACACAGAAAATGCATCGGAATGAAGTACAAAAGGCACAATGCCGTCATCAGTACTAGAATAGAGACTCTTCTTACAGTCGGTGCTTTGAGCATTCCCTGTGAGACCAGTATTAGTTTCCGATACACCACTGCTGGTTCAATGTAGTCCTTGGACATTCACATTGACGATGAAACCAAGAAATCGCATAGGAATTAAATACAAAAGGCGCAATGCCACCTTAAGTACAAGAATAGAGACTCTTCTTACAGTCGATGCTTTGAGCATTCCCTGTGAGACCAGTATTTGTTTCCGATACACCACTGCAGGTTCAATGTATTCCTTGGACCTTCACATTGACGATGAAACACAGAAATCGCATCGGAATTAAAAACAAATGGCACAATGCCTCCTTAAGTACAAGAATAGAGACTCTTCTTACAGTCGGTGCCATGAGCATTCCCTGTGAGACCAGTATTAGTTTCCGATACACCACTGCAGGTTCAATGTATTCCTTGGACCTTCACATTGACGATGAAACACAGAAATCGCATCCGAATTAAATACAATTGGCACAATGCCGTCTTAAGTACAAGAATAGAGACTCTTCTTACAGTCGGTGCTATGAGCATTCCCTGTGAGACCTATATTAGTTTCTGATACACCACTGCAGGTTCAATGTATTCCTTGGACCTTCACATTGACGATGAAAAACAGAAATTGCATCGGAATTAACTACGAAAGGCACAATGCCGTCATAAGTACAAGAATAGAGACTCTTCTTACAGTCGGTGCTTTGAGCATTACCTGTGAGACCAGTATTAGTTTCCGATACACCACTGCATGTTCAATGTATTCCTTGGACCATCACATTGACGATGAAACACAGAAATCGCATCGGAATTAAATACAAAAGGTGGAATGCCGCCTTAAGTACAAGAATAGAGACTCTTCTTACAGTCGGTGCTTTGAGCATTCCCTGTGAGACCAGTATTAGTTTCCGATACACCACTGCAGGTCAATGTATTCCTTGGACCTTCATATTGACGATGAAACACAGAAATCGCATCGAAATTAAATACAAAAAGGCGCAATGCCGCCTTAAGTGCAAGAATAGAGACTCTTCTTACAGTCGGTGCTTGGAGCATTCCCTTTGAGACCAGTATTAGTTTCTGATGCACCACTGCAGGTTCAATGTATTCCTTGGACGTTCACATTGACGATGAAACACAGAAATCGCAGCGGAATTAAATACAAAAGGCACAATGCCGTCTTAGGTACAAGAATAGAGACTCTTCTTACAGTCGGCGCTATGAGCATTCCCTGTGAGACCAGTATTAATTTCCGATACACCACTGCAGGTTCGATTTACTCCTTGGACCTTCACATTGACGATGAAACACAGAAATGGAATCGGAATTAAATACAAAAGGCGCAATGCCACCTTAAGTACAAGAATAGAGACTCATCTTTCAGTCGGTGCTTTGAGCATTCCCAGTGAGACCAGTATTAGATTCCGACACTCCACTGCAGGTTCAATGTATTCCTTGGACCTTCACATTGACGATGAAACACAGAAATCGCATCGGAATTAAATACAAAAGGCACAATGCCGCCTTAAGTACAAGAATAGAGACTCTTCTTACAGTCGGTGCTTTCAGCATTCCCTGTGAGACCAGTCTTAGTTTCCGATACACCTCAGCAGGTTCAATGTATTCCTAGGACCTTCACATTGACGATGAAACACAGAAATCGTATCGGAATTAAATACAAAAGGCACAATGTGGCCTTAAGTACAAGTATAGACACTCTTCTTACTGTCGGTGCTTTGAGCATTCCCTGTGAGACCATTATTAATTTCCGATACACCACTGCAGGTTCAATATATTCCTTGGACCTTCGCATTGACGATGAAACACATAAATCGCATCGGAATTAAATACAAAAGGCACAATGCCGCATTAAGTAGAAGAATAGAGACTGTTCTTACAGTCGGTGCTTTGAGCATTCCCTGTGAGACCAGAATTAGTTTCCGATACACCACTCCAGGTTCAATGTATTCCTTGGACCTTCACATTGACGATGAAACACAGAAATCGCATCGGAATGAAATACAAAAGGCAAACTGCCGCGTAAGTACAAGAATGGACACTCTTCTTACAGTCGGTGCTCTCAGCATTCCCTGTGAGACCAGTATTAGTTTCCGATACACCTCAGCAGGTTCAATGCATTCCTAGGATCTTCACATTGACGATGAAACACAGCAATCGCATCGGAATTAAATACAAAAGGCACAATGTCGCCTTAAGTAGAAGAATAGAGACTCTTCTCACAGTCGGTGCTTTGAGCATTCCCTGTGAGACCAGAATTAGTTTCCGATACAACACTCCAGGTTCAATGTATTCCTTGGACCTTCACATTGACGATGAAACACAGAAATCGCATCGGAATGAAATACAAAAGGCAAACTGCCGCGTAAGTAGAAGAATAGAGACTCTTCTTACAGTCGGTGCTTTCAGCATTCCCTGTGAGACCAGTATTAGTTTCCGATACACCTCAGCAGGTTCGATGTATTCCTAGGACCTTCACATTGACGATGAAACACAGAAATCGCATCGGAATTAAATACAAAAGGCGCAATGCCGCCTTAAGTACAAGAATAGAGACTCTTCTTACAGTCGGTGCTTGGAGCATTCCCTTTGAGACCAGTATTAGTTTCTGATACATTACTGCAGGTTCACTGTATTCCTTGGACCTTCACATTGACGATGAAACACAGAAATCGCATCGGAATTAAATGCAAAAGGCACAATGCCGTCTTAAGTACAAGAATAGAGACTCTTCTTACAGCCGGTGTTATGAGCATTCCCTGTGATACCAGTATTAATTTCCGATACACCACTGCAGGTTCAATGTATTCCTTGGACCTTCACATTGACGATGAAACACAGAAATCGCATCGGAATTAAATACAAAAGGCGCAATGCCACCTTAAGTACAAGAATAGAGACTCATCTTTCAGTCGGTGCTTTGAGCATTCCCAGTGAGACCAGTATTAGATTCCGACACACCACTGCAGGTTCAATGTATTCCTTGGACTTTCACATTGACGATGAAACACAGAAATCGCATCGGAATTAAATACAAAAGGCACAATGCCGTCTTAAGTACAAGAATAGAGACTCTTCTTACAGTCGGTGCTTTCAGCATTCCCTGTGAGACCAGTATTAGTTTCCGATACACCTCAGCAGGTTCAATGTATTCCTAGGACCTTCACATTGACGATGAAACACAGAAATCGCATCGGAATTAAATACAAAAGGCACAATGTGGCCTTAAGTACAAGAATAGACACTCTTCTTACTGTCGGTGCTTTGAGCATTCCCTGTGAGACCATTATTAATTTCCGATACACCACTGCAGGTTCAATATATTCCTTGGACCTTCACATTGACGATGAAACACATAAATCGCATCGGAATTAAATACAAAAGGCACAATGTCGCCTTAAGTAGAAGAATAGAGACTCTTCTTACAGTCGGTGCTTTGAGCATTCCCTGTGAGACCAGAATTAGTTTCCGATACACCACTCCAGGTTCAATGTATTCCTTGGACCTTCACATTGACTATGAAACACAGACATCGCATCGGAATGAAATACAAAAAGCAAACTGCCGCGTAAGTACAAGAATAGAGACTCTTCTTACAGTCGGTGCTTTCAGCATTCCCTGTGAGACCAGTATTAGTTTCCGATACACCTCAGCAGGTTCGATGTATTCCTAGGACCTTCACATTGACGATGAAACACAGAAATCGCATCGGAATTAAATACAAAAGGCACAATGCCGCCTTAAGTACAAGAATAGAGACTCTTCTTATAGTCGGAGATTTGAGCGTTCCCTGTGAGACCAGTATTAGATTCCGATACACCACTGCAGATTCAATGTATTCCTTGGACCTTCACATTGACGATGAAACACAGAAATCGCATCGGAATTAAATACAAAAGGCACAATGCCGTCTTAAGTACAAGAATAGAGACTCTTCTTACAGTCGGTGCTTTCAGCATTCCCTGTGAGACCAGTATTAGTTTCCGATACACCTCAGCAGGTTCAATGTATTCCTAGGACCTTCACATTGACGATGAAACACAGAAATCACATCGGAATTAAATACAAAAGGCACAATGTCGCCTTAAGTACAAGACTAGACACTCTTCTTACAGTCGGTTCTTTGAGCATTCCCTGTGAGACCAGTATTAGTTTCTGATACACCACTGCAGGTTCAATGTATTCCTTGGACCTTCACATTGACGATGAAACACAGAAATCGCATCGGAAGTAATTACAAAAGGCACAATGCCGTCTTAAGTACAAGAATAGAGACTCTTCTTACAGTCGGTGCTATGAGCATTCCCTGTGCGACCAGTATTAGTTTCCGATACACCACTGCAGGTTCAATGTATTCCTTGGACCTTCACATTGACGATGAAACACAGAAATCTCATCGGAATTAAATACAAAGGGCGCAATGCCGCCTTAAGTACAAGAATAGAGACTCTTCCTGTAGTCGGTGTTTTGAGCGTTCCCTGTGAGACCAGTATTAGATTCCGATACACCACTGCAGATTCAATGTATTCCTTGGACCTTCACATTGACGATGAATCACAGATATCGCATCGGAATTAAAGACAAAAGGCACAATGTCGTCTTAAGTACAAGAATAGAGACTCTTCTTACAGTCGGTGCTTTCAGCATTCCCTGTGAGACCAGTATTAGTTTCCGATACACTACTGCACGTTCAATGTATTCCTTGGACTTTCACATTGGCGATGAAACACAGAAATCGCATCGGAATTAAATACAAAAGGCACAATGCCGTCTTAAGTACAAGAATAGAGACTCTTCTTACAGTCGGTGCTTTCAGCATTCCCTGTGAGACCAGTATTAGTTTCCGATACACCTCAGCAGGTTCAATGTATTCCTAGGACCTTCACATTGTCGATCAAACACAGAAATCGCATCGGAATTAAATACAAAAGGCACAATGTCGCCTTAAGTACAAGAATAGCGACTCTTCCAACAGTCGGTGCTTTGAGCATTCCCTGTGAGACCAGAATTAGTTTCCGATACACCACTCCAGGTTCAATGTATTCCTTGGACCTTCACATTGACGATGAAACACAGAAACCGCATCGGAATGAAATACAAAAAGCAAACTGCCGCGTAAGTACAAGAATAGAGACTCTTCTTACAGTCGGTGCTTTCAGCATTCCCTGTGAGACCAGTATTAATTTCCGATACACCTCAGCAGGTTCAATGTATTCCTAGGACCTTCACATTGATGATGAAACACAGAAATCGCATCGGAATTAAATACAAAAGGCACAATGTCGCCTTAAGTACAAGAATTGAGACTCTTCTTACACTCGGTGCTTTGAGCATTCCCTGTGAGACCAGTAATAGTTTCTGATACACCACTGCAGGTTCAATGTATTCCTTGGACCTTCACATTGACGATGAAACACAGATATCATATCGGAATTAAATACAAAATGCGCAATGCCGCCTGAAGTACAAGTATAGAGACTCTTTTTACACTCGGTGATTTGAGCATTCCCTGTGAGACCAGTATTAGTTTCCGATACACCACTGCAGGTTCAATGTATTCCTTGGACCTTCACATTGACGATGAAACGCAGAAATCGCATTGGAATTAATTACAAAAGGCGCAATGCCGCATTAAGTACCAGAATAGGGACTCTTCTTACAGTCGGTGCTTTGAGCATTCCCAGTGAGACTAGTATTAGATTCCGACACACCACTGCAGGTTCAATGTATTCCTTGGACCTTCACATTGACGATGAAACACAGAAATCGCATCAGAATTAAATACAAAAGGCACAATGCCGTCTTAAGTACAGGAATAGAGACTCTTCTTACAGTCGGTGCTTTCAGCATTCCCTGTGAAACCAGTATTAGTTTCCGATACACCTCAGCAGGTTCAATGTATTCCTAGGACCTTCACATTGACGATGAAACACAGAATTCGCATCGGAATTAAATACAAAAGGCACAATGTCGCCTTAAGTACAAGAATAGAGACTCTTCTAACTGTCGGTGCTTTGAGCATTCCCTGTGAGACCAGAATTAGTTTCCGATACACCACTCCAGGTTCAATGTATTCCTTGGACCTTCACATTGACGATGAAACACAGAAACCGCATCGGAATCTACATCTACATCTACATCTATACTCCGCGAGCCACCTTACGGTGTGTGGTGGAGGGTACTTATTGTACCACCATCTGATCCCCCCTTCCCTGTTCCATTCACGAATTGTGCGTGGGAAGAACGACTGCTTGTAAGTCTCCGTATTTGCTCTAATTTCTCGGATCTTTTCGTTGTGATCATTACGCGAGATATATGTGGGCGGTAGTAATATGTTGCCCATCTCTTCCCGGAATGTGCTCTCTCGTTATTTCGATAATAAACCTCTCCGTATTGCGTAACGCCTTTCTTGAAGTGTCCGCCACTGGAGTTTGTTCAGCATCTCCGTAACGCTTTCGCGCTGACTAAATGTCCCCATGACGAATCGCGCTGCTTTTCGCTGGATCATGTCTATCTCTTCTATTAATCCAACCTGGTAAGGGTCCCATACTGATGAGCAATATTCAAGAATCGGACGAACAAGCGTTTTGTAAGCTACTTCTTTCGTCGATGAGTCACATTTTCTTAGAATTCTTCCTATGAATCTCAACCTGGCGCCTGCTTTTCCCACTATTTGTTTTATGAGATCATTCCACTTCAGATCGCTCCGGATAGTAACTCCTAAGTATTTTACGGTCGTTACCGCTTCCAATGATTTACCACCTATGGCATAATCGTACTGGAATGGATTTCTGCCCCTATGTATGCGCATTATATTACATTTATCTACGTTTAGGGAAAGCTGCCAGCTGTCGCACCATGCATTAATCCTCTGCAGGTCCTCCTGGAGTACGTACGAGTCTTCTGATGTTGCTACTTTGTTGTAGACAACCGTGTCATCTGCAAATAGCCTCACGGAGCTACTGATGTTGTCAACTAAGTCATTTATGTATATTGTAAACAATAAAGGTCCTATCACGCTTCCCTGCGGTACTCCCGAAATTACCTCTACATCTGCAGATTTTGAACCGTTAAGAATGACATGTTGTGTTCTTTCTTCTAGGAAATCCTTGATCCAATCACAAACCTGGTCCGATATTCCGTAAGCTCGTATTTTTTTCACTAAACGTAAGTGCGGAACCGTATCAAATGCCTTCCTGAAGTCCAGGAATACGGCATCAATCTGCTCGCCAGTGTCTACGGCACTGTAAATTTCTTGGACAAATAGGGCGAGCTGAGTTTCACATGATCTCTGTTTGCGGAATCCATGTTGGTTATGATGAAGGAGATTTGTATTATCTAAGAACGTCATAATACGAGAACACAAAACATGTTCCATTATTCTACAACAGATTGACGTAAGCGAAATAGGCCTATAATTATTCGCATCTGATTTATGACCCTTCTTGAAAATGGGAACGACCTGCGCTTTCTTCCAGTCGCTAGGTACTTTACGTTCTTCCAGCGATCTACGATAAATTGCTGATAGAAAGGGGGCAAGTTCTTTAGCATAATCACTGTAGAATCTGAAGGGTATCTCGTCTGGTCCGGATGCTTTTCCGCTACTAAGTGATAGCAGTTGATTTTCAATTCCGATATCGTTTATTTCAATATTTTGCATTTTGGCGTCCGTGCGACGGCTGAAGTCAGGGACCGTGTTACGATTTTCCGCAGCGAAACAGTTTCGGAACACTGAATTCAGTAATTCTGCCTTTCTTCGGTCGTCCTCTGTTTCGGTGCCATCGTGGTCAACGAGTGACTGAATAGGGGATTTAGATCCGCTTACCGATTTTACATATGACCAAAACTTTTTAGGGTTCTTGTTTAGATTGTTTGCCAATGTTTTATGTTCGAATTCGTTGAATGCTTCTCTCATTGCTCTCTTTACGCTCTTTTTCGCATCGTTCAGCTTTTCCTTATCAGCTATGATTCGACTACTCTTAAACCTATGATGAAGCTTTCTGAAATACAAAAGGCAAACTGCCGCGTAAGTAAAAGAATAGGGACTCTTCTTACAGTCGGTGCTTTCAGCATTCCCTGTGAGACCAGTATTAGTTTCCGATACACCTCAGCAGGTTCAATGTATTCCTAGGACCTTCTCATTGACGATGAAACACAGAAATCGCATCGGAATTAAATACAAAAGGCACAATGTCGCCTTAAGTACAAGAATTGAGACTCTTCTTACACTCGGTGCTTTGAGCATTCCCTGTAAGACCAGTATTAGTTTCTGATACACCACTGCAGGTTCAATGTATTCCTTGGACCTTCACATTGACGCTGAAACACAGATATCGCATCGGAATTAAATACAAAAGGCGCAATGCCGCCTTAAGTACAAGTATAGAGACTCTTCTTACAGTCGGTGATTTCACCATTCCCTGTGAGACCAGTATTAGTTTCTGATACACCACTGAAGGTTCAATGTATTGCTTGGACCTTCACATTGACGATGAAACACAGAAATCGCATCGGAGTTAAATACAAAATCACAATGCCGCCTTAAGTACAAGAATAGAGACTCTTCTTACTGTCGGTGCTTTGAGAATTCCCTGTGAGACCAGTATTAGTTTCTGATACACCACTGCAGGTTCAATGTATTCCATGGACCTTCACATTGACGATGAAACACAGAAATCGCATCGGAATTAAATACAAAAGGCAAACTGCCGCGTAAGTACAAGAATAGAGACACTTCTTACAGTCGGTGCTTTCAGCATTCCCTGTGAGACCAGTATTAATTTCCGATACACCTCAGCAGGTTCAATGTATACCTAGGACCTTCACATTGACGATGAAACACAGAAATCGCATTGGAATTAAATACAAAAGGCACAATGTCGCCTTAAGTACAAGAATTGAGACTCTTCTTACACTCGGTGCTTTGAGCATTCCCTGTGAGACCAGTAATAGTTTCTGATACACCACTGCAGGTTCAATGTATTCCTTGGACCTTCACATTGACGATGAAACACAGATATCGCATCGGAATTAAATACAAAAGGCGCAATGCCGCCTTAAGTACAAGTAAAGAGACTCTTCTTACAGTCGGTGATTTGAGCATTCCCTGTGAGACCAGTATTAGTTTCTGATACACCACTGCAGGTTCAATGTATTGCTTGGACCTTCACATTGACGATGAAACACAGAAATCGCATCGGAGTTAAATACAAAAGGCACAATGCCGCCTTAAGTACAAGAATAGAGTCTCTTCTTACTGTCGGTGCTTTGAGAATTCCCTGTGAGACCAGTATTAGTTTCCGACACACCACTGCAGGTTCAATGTATTCCTTGGACCTTCACATTGACGTTGAAACACAGAAATGGCATCGGAATTAAATACAAAAGGCGCAATGCCGCCTCAAGTACAAGAATAGCGCCTCTTCTTACAGTCGGTGCTTTGAGCATTCCCTGTGAGACCAGTATTAGTTTCTGATACACCACTGCAGGTTCAATGTATTCCTTGGACCTTCACATTGACGATGTAACACAGAAATCGCATCGGAATTAATTACAAACGGCACAATGCCGTCATAAGTAAAAGAATAGAGACTCTTCTTGCAGTCGGTGCTTTGAGCATTCCCTATGAGACCAGTATTAGTTTCCGAAACACCACTGCAGGTTCAATGTATTCCTTGGACCTTCACATTGACGATGAAACGCAGAAATCGCATTGGAATTAATTACAAAAGGCGCAATGATGCATTAAGTACCAGAATAGAGACTCTTCTTACAGTCGGTGCTTTGAGCATTTCCAGTGAGACCAGTATTTGATTCCGACACACCACTGCAGGTTCAATGTATTCCTTGGACCTTCACATTGACGATGAAACACAGATATCGCATCGGAATTAAATACAAAAGGCACAATGTCGTCTTAAGTACAAGAATAGACACTCTTCTTACAGTCGGTGCTTTCAGCATTCCCTGTGAGACCAGTATTAGTTTCCGATACACCTCAGCAGGTTCAATGTATTCCTAGGACCTTCACATTGACGATGAAACACAGAAATCGCATCGGAATTAAATACAAAAGGCACAATGTCGCCTTAAGTACAAGAATAGAGACTCTTCTAACAGTCGGTACTTTGAGCATTCCCTGTGAGACCAGAATTAGTTTCCGATACACCACTCCAAGTTCAATGTATTCCTTGGACCTTCACATTGACGATGAAACACAGAAACCGCATCGGAATGAAATACAAAAGGCAAACTGCCGTGTAAGTAAAAGAATAGAGACTCTTCTTACAGTCGGTGCTTTCAGCATTCCCTGTGAGACCAGTATTAGTTTCCGATACACCTCAGCAGGTTCAATGTATTCCTAGGACCTTCACATTGACGATGAAACACAGAAATCGCATCGGAATTAAATACAAAAGGCACAATGTCGCCTTAAGTACAAGAATTGAGACTCTTCTTACACTCGGTGCTTTGAGCATTCCCTGTAAGACCAGTATTAGTTTCTGATACACCACTGCAGGTTCAATGTATTCCTTGGACCTTCACATTGACGCTGAAACACAGATATCGCATCGGAATTAAATACAAAAGGCGCAATACCGCCTTAAGAACAAGAATAGAGACTCTTCTTACAGTCGATGATTTGAGCATTCCCGGTGAGACCAGTATTAGTTTCTGATACACCACTGCAGGTTCAATGCATTGCTTGGACCTTCACATTGACGATGATACACAGAAATCGCATCGGAGTTAAATTCAAAAGGCACAATGCCGCCTTAAGTACAAGAATAGAGACTCTTCTTACTGTCGGTGCTTTGAGAATTCCCTGTGAGACCAGTATTAGTTTCCGACACACCACTGCAGGTTCAATGTATTCCTTGGACCTTCACATTGACGTTGAAACACAGAAATCGCATCGGAATTAAATACAAAAGGCGCAATGCCGCCTTAAGTACAAGAATAGAGACTCTTCTTACAGTCGGTGCTTTGAGCATTCCCTGTGAGACCAGTATTAGTTTCTGATACACCACTGCAGGTTCAATGTATTCCTTGGACCTTCACATTGACGATGAAACACAGAAATCGCATCGGAATTAAATAAAAAAAGCGCAATGCCGCCTTAAGTACAAGATTAGAGACTCTTCTTATAGTCGGTGCTTTGAGCATTCCCTGTGAGACCAGTATTAGATTCCGATCCACCTCAGCAGGTTCAATGTATCCCTAGGACCTTCACATTGACGATGAAACACAGAAATCGCATCGGAATTAAATACAAAAGGCACAATGTCGCCTTAAGTACAAGAATAGACACTCTTCTTACAGTCGGTGCTTTGAGCATTCCCTGTGAGACCAGTATTACTTTCTGATACACAACTTCAGGTTCAATGTGATCCTTGGACCTTCACATTGCGATGAAACACAGAAATCGCATCGGAATTAAGTACAAAAGGCACAATGCCGTCATCAGTACAAGAATAGAGACTCTTCTTACAGTCGGTGCTTTGAGCATTCCCTGTGAGACCAGAATTTGTTTCCGATACACCACAGCAGGGTCAATGTATTCCTTGGACAATCACATTGACGATGAAACCCAGAAATCGCATCGGACTTAAATACAAAAGGCGCAATGCCACCTTAAGTACAAGAATAGAGACTCTTCTTACAGTCGATGCTTTGAGCATTCCCTGTGAGGCCAGTATTAGTTGCTGATACACCACTGCAGGTTCAATGTATTCCTTGGACCTTCACATTGACGATTAAACACAGAAATCGCATCCGAATTAAATACACTTGGCACAATGCCGTCTTAAGTACAAGAATAGATACTCTTCTTACAGTCGGTGCTATGGGCATTCCCTGTGAGACCTGTATTAGTTTCCGATACACCACTGCAGGTTCAATGTATTCCTTGGACCTTCACATTGACGATGAAACACAGAAATCGCATCGGAATTAAATAAAATCGCACAATGCCGCCTTAAGTACAAGAATAGTGACTCTTCTTACAGTCGGTGCTTTGATCATTCCCTGTGAGACCAGTATTAGTTTCCGATACACCACTGCAGGTTCAATGTATTCCTTCGACCTTCACATTGACGATGAAACACAGAAATTGCATCTGAATTAAATACCAAAGGGACAATGCCATCTTAAGTACAAGAATAGAAACTCTTCTTACAGTCGGTGCTTTGAGCATTCCCTGTGAGACCAGTATTAGTTTCCGATACACCACTGCAGGTTCAATGTATTCCTAGGACCTTCACATTGACGAAGAAACACAGAAATCGCATCGTAGTTAAATACAAAAGGCACAATGCCGTCTTAAGTACAAGAATAGAGACTCTTCTTACAGTCGGTGCTATGAGCATTCCCTGTGAGACCAGTATTAGTTTCCGATACACCACTGCAGGTTCAATGTATTCCTTGGACCTTCACATTGACGATTAAACACAGAAAACGCATCGGAATTAAATACAAAAGGCCCAATGCCGCCTTAAGTACAAGAATAGAGACTCTTCTTACAGTCGGTGTTTTGAGCATTCCCTGTGAGACCAGTATTACTTTCCGATACACCACTGAAGGTTCAATGTATTCCTTGAACTTGACATTCACGATGAAACACAGAAATCGCATCGGAATTAAATACAAAAGGCACAATGCCGCCTTAAGTACAAGAATAGAGACTCTTCTTACTGTCGGTGCTTTGAGAATTCCCTGTGAGACCAGTATTAGTTTCCGACACACCACTGCAGGTTCAATGTATTCCTTGGACCTTCACATTGACGTTGAAACACAGAAATGGCATCGGAATTAAATACAAAAGGCGCAATGCCGCCTTAAGTACAAGAATAGCGACTCTTCTTACAGTCGGTGCTTTGAGCATTCCCTGTGAGACCAGTATTAGTTTCTGATACACCACTGCAGGTCCAATGTATTCCTTGGACCTTCACATTGACGATGTAAGACAGAAATCGCATCGGAATTAATTACAAAAGGCACAATGCAGTCATAAGTACAAGAATAGAGACTCTTCTTACAGTCGGTGCTTTGAGCATTCCCTGTGAGACCAGTATTAGTTTTCGATACACCACTGCAGGTTCAATGTATTCCTTGGACCTTCACATTGACGAAGAGACGCAGAAATCGCATTGGAATTAATTACAAAAGGCGTAATGACGCATTAAGTACCAGAATAGAGACTCTTCTTACAGTCGGTGCCATGAGCATTCCCAGTGAGACCAGTATTAGATTCCGACACACCACTGCAGGTTCAATGTATTCCTTGGACCTTCACATTGACGATGAAACACAGAAATCGCATCGGAATTAAATACAAAAGGCACAATGCCGTCTTAAGTACAAGAATAGAGTCTCTTCTTACAGTCGGTGCTTTCAGCATTCCCTGTGAGAACAGTATTAGTTTCCGATACACCTCAGCAGGTTCAATGTATTCCTAGGACCTTCACATTGACGATGAAACACAGAAATCGCATCGGAATTAAATACAAAAGGCACAATGTCGCCTTAAGTACAAGAATAGAGACTCTTCTAACAGTCGGTACTTTGAGCATTCCCTGTGAGACCAGAATTAGTTTCCGATACACCACTCCAGGTTCAATGTATTCCTTGGACCTTCACATTGACGATGAAACACAGAAACCGCATCGGAATGAAATACAAAAGGCAAACTGCCGCGTAAGTAAAAGAATAGAGACTCTTCTTACAGTCGGTGCTTTCAGCATTCCCTGTGAGACCAGTATTAGTTTCCGATACACCTCAGCAGGTTCAATGTATTCCTAGGACCTTCACATTGACGATGAAACACAGAAATCGCATCGGAATTAAATACAAAAGGCACAATGTCGCCTTAAGTACAAGAATTGAGACTCTTCTTACACTCGGTGCTTTGAGCTTTCCCTGTAAGACCAGTATTAGTTTCTGATACACCACTGCAGGTTCAATGTATTCCTTGGACCTTCACATTGACGCTGAAACACAGATATCGCATCGGAATTAAATACAAAAGGCGCAATACCGCCTTAAGAACAAGTATAGAGACTCTTCTTACAGTCGGTGATTTGAGCATTCCCTGTGAGACCAGTATTAGTTTCTGATACACCACTGCAAGTTCAATGTATTGCTTGGACCTTCACATTGACGATGATACACAGAAATCGCATCGGAGTTAAATACAAAAGGCACAATGTCGCCTTAAGTACAAGAATAGAGACTCTTCTTACTGTCGGTGCTTTGAGAATTCCCTGTGAGACCAGTATTAGTTTCCGACACACCACTGCAGGTTCAATGTATTCCTTGGACCTTCACATTGACGTTGAAACACAGAAATCGCATCGGAATTAAATACAAAAGGCGCAATGCCGCCTTAAGTACAAGAATAGAGACTCTTCTTACAGTCGGTGCTTTGAGCATTCCCTGTGAGACCAGTATTAGTTTCTGATACACCACTGCAGGTTCAATGTATTCCTTGGACCTTCACATTGACGATGAAACACAGAAATCGCATCGGAATTAAATACAAAAGGCGCAATGCCGCCTTAAGTACAAGAATAGAGACTCTTCTTATAGTCGGTGCTTTGAGCATTCCCTGTGAGACCAGTATCAGATTCCGATACACCTCAGCAGGTTCAATGTATTCCTAGGACCTTCACATTGACGATGAAACACAGAAATCGCATCGGAATTAAATACAAAAGGCACAATGTCACCTTAAGTACAAGAATAGACACTTTTCTTACAGTCGGTGCTTTGAGCATTCCCTGTGAGACCAGTATTAGTTTCCGATACACCACTGCAGGTTCAGTGTATTCCTTGGACCTTCACATTGACGATGAAACACAGAAATCGCATGGGAATTAAATACAAAAAGCACAATGCCGTCTTAAGTACAAGAATAGAGACTCTTCTTACAGTCGGTGCTTTGAGCATTTCCTTTGAGACCAGAATTAGTTTCCGATACACCATTGCAGGTTCAGTGTATTCCTTGGACCTTCACATTGACGATGAAACACAGAAATCACATCGGAATGAAGTACAAAAGGCAAACTGCCGTGTACGTACAAGAATAGAGACTCTTCTTACAGTCGGTGCTTTCAGAATTTCCTGTGAGACCAGTATTAGTTTCCGATACACCACTGCAGGTTCAATGTATTCCTAGGACCTTCACATTGACGATGATACACAGAAATCGCATCGGAATTAAATACAAAAGGCACAATGTCGCCTTAAGTACAAGAATAGAGACACTTCTTACAGTCGGTGAATTGAGCATTCCCTATGAGACCAGTATTAGTTTCTGATACACCACTGCAGGTTGAATGTATTCCTTGCACCTTTACATTGACGATGAAACCCAGATATCGCATCGGAGTTAAATACAGAAGGCACAATGCCGCCTTAAGGACAAGAACAGAGACTCTTCTTACAGTCGGTGCCTTGAGCATTCCCTATGAGACCAGTATTAGTTTCCGATACACCACTGCAGGTTCAATGTGTTCCTTAGACCTTCACATTGATGATGAAACACAGAAATCGCATCGGAATTAAATACAAAAGGCGCAATGCCGCCTTAAGTACAAGAATAGAGACTCTTCTTACAGTCGGTGCTTTGAGCATTCCCTGTGAGACCAGTATTAGTTTCCGATACACCACTGCAGGTTCAATGTATTCCTTGGACCTTCATATTGACGATGAAACACAGAAATCGCATCGGAATTACATTGAAAAGGCGCAATGCCGCCTTAAGCACAAGAATAGAGACTCTTCTTACAGTCGGTGCTTTGAGCATTCCCTGTGAGACCAGTATTACTTTCTGATACACAACTTCAGGTTCAATGTGATCCTTGGACCTTCACATTGCGATGAAACACAGAAATCGCATCGGAATTAAGTACAAAAGGCACAATGCCGTCATCAGTACAAGAATAGAGACTCTTCTTACAGTCGGTGCTTTGAGCATTCCCTGTGAGACCAGTATTAGTTTCCGATACACCACTGCAGGTTCAATGTATTCCTTGGACCTTCACATTGACGATGAAACACAGAAATCGCATCGGAATTAAATACAAAAGGCGCAATGCCGCCTTAAGTACAATAATAGAGACTCTTCTTAAAGTCGGTGCTTTGAGCATTCCCTTTGAGACCAGTATTAGTTTCTGATACACCACTGCAGGTTCAATGTATTCCTTGGACCTTCACATTGACGATGAAACACAGAAATCGCATCGGAATTAAATACAAAAGGCGCAATGCCGCCTTAAGTACAATAATAGAGACTCTTCTTAAAGTCGGTGCTTTGAGCATTCCCTTTGAGACCAGTATTAGTTTCTGATACACCACTGCAGGTTCAATGTATTCCTTGGACCTTCACATTGACGATGAAACACAGAAATCGCATCGGAATTAAATACAAAAGGCACAATGCCGCCTTAAGTACAAGAATAGAGACTCTTCTTGCAGTCGGTGCTTTGAGCATTCCCTGTGAGACCAGTATCAGTTTCCGATACACCACTGCAGGTTCAATGTATTCCTTGGACCTTCACATTGACGATGAAACGCAGAAATCGCATTGGAATTAGTTACAAAAGGCGCAATGCCGCCTTAAGTACAAGAATAGAGACTCTTCTTACAGTCGGTGCTTTGAACATTCCCTGTGAGACAAGTATTAGTTTCTGATACACCACTGCAGGTTGAATGTATTCCTTGCACCTTTACATTGACGATGAAACACAGATATCGCATCGGAGTTAAATACAGAAGGCACAATGCCGCCTTAAGGACAAGAACAGAGACTCTTCTTACAGTCGGTGCCTTGAGCATTCCCTATGAGACCAGTATTAGTTTCCGATACACCACTGCAGGTTCAATGTGTTCCTTAGACCTTCACATTGATGATGAAACACAGAAATCGCATCGGAATTAAATACAAAAGGCGCAATGCCGCCTTAAGTACAAGAATAGAGACTCTTCTTACAGTCGGTGCTTTGAGCATTCCCTGTGAGACCAGTATTAGTTTCCGATACACCACTGCAGGTTCAATGTATTCCTTGGACCTTCATATTGACGATGAAACACAGAAATCGCATCGGAATTACATTGAAAAGGCGCAATGCCGCCTTAAGCACAAGAATGGAGACTCTTCTTACAGTCGGTGCTTTGAGCATTCCCTGTGAGACCAGTATTACTGTCTGATACACAACTTCAGGTTCAATGTGATCCTTGGACCTTCACATTGCGATGAAACACAGAAATCGCATCGGAATTAAGTACAAAAGGCACAATGCCGTCATCAGTACAAGAATAGAGACTCTTCTTACAGTCGGTGCTTTGAGCATTCCCTGTGAGACCAGTATTAGTTGCCGATACACCACTGCAGGTTCAATGTATTCCTTGGACCTTCACATTGACGATGAAACACAGAAATCGCATCGGAATTAAATACAAAAGGCGCAATGCCGCCTTAAGTACAATAATAGAGACTCTTCTTAAAGTCGGTGCTTTGAGCATTCCCTTTGAGACCAGTATTAGTTTCTGACACACCACTGCAGGTTCAATGTATTCCTTGGACCTTCACATTGACGATGAAACACAGAAATCGCATCGGAATTAAATACAAAAGGCACAATGCCGCCTTAAGTACAAGAATAGAGACTCTTCTTGCAGTCGGTGCTTTGAGCATTCCCTGTGAGACCAGTATCAGTTTCCGATACACCACTGCAGGTTCAATGTATTCCTTGGACCTTCACATTGACGATGAAACGCAGAAATCGCATTGGAATTAGTTACAAAAGGCGCAATGCCGCCTTAAGTACAAGAATAGAGACTCTTCTTACAGTCGGTGCTTTGAACATTCCCTGTGAGACCAGTATTAGTTTCTGATACACCACTGCAGGTTGAATGTATTCCTTGCACCTTTACATTGACGATGAAACACAGATATCGCATCGGAGTTAAATACAGAAGGCACAATGCCGCCTTAAGGACAAGAACAGAGACTCTTCTTACAGTCGGTGCCTTGAGCATTCCCTATGAGACCAGTATTAGTTTCCGATACACCACTGCAGGTTCAATGTGTTCCTTAGACCTTCACATTGATGATGAAACACAGAAATCGCATCGGAATTAAATACAAAAGGCGCAATGCCGCCTTAAGTACAAGAATAGAGACTCTTCTTACAGTCGGTGCTTTGAGCATTCCCTGTGAGACCAGTATTAGTTTCCGATACACCACTGCAGGTTCAATGTATTCCTTGGACCTTCATATTGACGATGAAACACAGAAATCGCATCGGAATTACATTGAAAAGGCGCAATGCCGCCTTAAGCACAAGAATAGAGACTCTTCTTACAGTCGGTGCTTTGAGCATTCCCTGTGAGACCAGTATTACTTTCTGATACACAACTTCAGGTTCAATGTGATCCTTGGACCTTCACATTGCGATGAAACACAGAAATCGCATCGGAATTAAGTACAAAAGGCACAATGCCGTCATCAGTACAAGAATAGAGACTCTTCTTACAGTCGGTGCTTTGAGCATTCCCTGTGAGACCAGAATTTGTTTCCGATACACCACTGCAGGGTCAATGTATTCCTTGGACAATCACATTGACGATGAAACCCAGAAATCGCATAGGACTTAAATACAAAAGGCGCAATGCCACCTTAAGTACAAGAATAGAGACTCATCTTACAGTCGATGCTTTGATCATTCCCTGTGAGACCAGTATTAGTTTCCGATACACCACTGCAGGTTCAATGTATTCCTTGGACCTTCACATTGACGATGAAACACAGAAATAGCATCGGAATTAAATACAAAATGCGCAATGCCGCCTTAAGTACAAGAATAGACACTCTTCTTACAGTCGGTGCTTTGAGCATTCCCTGTGAGGCCAGTATTAGTTGCTGATACACCACTGCAGGTTCAATGTATTCCTTGGACCTACACATTGACGATGAAACACAGAAATCGCATCCGAATTAAATACAATTGGCACAATGCCGTCTTAAGTACAAGAATAGATACTCTTCTTACAGTTGGTGCTATGGGCATTCCCTGTGAGACCTGTATTAGTTTCCGATACACCACTGCAGGTTCAATGTATTCCTTGGACCTTCACATTGACGATGAAACACAGAAATCGCATCGGAATTAAATAAAATCGCTCAATGCCGCCTTAAGTACAAGAATAGTGACTCTTCTTACAGTCGGTGCTTTGATCATTCCCTGTGAGACCAGTATTAGTTTCCGATACACCACTGGAGGTTCAATGTATTCCTTCGACCTTCACATTGACGATGAAACACAGAAATCGCATCTGAATTAAATACCAAAGGGACAATGCCACCTTAAGTACAAGAATAGAAACTCTTCTTACTGTCGGTGCTTTGAGAATTCCCTGTGAGACCAGTATTAGTTTCCGACACACCACTGCAGGTTCAATGTATTCCTTGGACCTTCACATTGACGTTGAAACACAGAAATCGCATCGGAATTAAATACAAAAGGCGCAATGCCGCCTTAAGTACAAGAATAGCGACTCTTCTTACAGTCGGTGCTTTGAGCATTCCCTGTGAGACCAGTATTAGTTTCTGATACACCACTGGAGGTTCAATGTATTCCTTGGACCTTCACATTGTCGATGAAACGCAGAAATCGCATTGGAATTAATTACAAAAGGCGCAATGCCGCATTAAGTACCAGAATAGAGACTCTTCTTACAGTCGGTACTTTGAGCATTCCCAGAGAGACCAGTATTAGATTCCGACACACCACTGCAGGTTCAATGTATTCCTTGGACCTTCACATTGACTATGAAACACAGAAACCGCATCGGAATGAAATACAAAAGGCAAACTGCCGCGTAAGTAAAAGAATAGAGACTCTTCTTACAGTCGGTGCTTTCAGCACTCCCTGTGAGATCAGTATTAGTTTCCGATACACCTCAGCAGTTTCAATGTATTCCTAGGACCTTCACATTGACGATGAAACACAGAAATCGCATCGGAATTAAATACAAAAGGCACAATGTCGCCTTAAGTACAAGAAGTGAGACTCTTCTTACACTCGGTGCTTTGAGCATTCCCTGTAAGACCAGTATTAGTTTCTGATACACCACTCCAGGTTCAATGTATTCCTTGGACCTTCACATTGACTCTGAAACACAGATATCGCATCGGAATTAAATACAAAAATCGCAATGCCGCCTTAAGTACAATAATAGAGACTCTTCTTAAAGTCGGTGCTTTGAGCATTCCCTTTGAGACCAGTATTAGTTTCTGATACACCACTGCAGGTTCAATGTATTCCTTGGACCTTCACATTGACGGTGAAACACAGAAATCGCATCGGAATTAAATACAAAAGGCACAATGCCGCCTTAAGTACAAGAATAGAGACTCTTCTTGCAGTCGGTGCTTTGAGCATTCCCTGTGAGACCAGTATCAGTTTCCGATACACCACTGCAGGGTCAATGTATTCCTTGGACAATCACATTGACGATGAAACCCAGAAATCGCATCGGACTTAAATACAAAAGGCGCAATGCCACCTTAAGTACAAGAATAGAGGCTCTTCTTACAGTCGATGCTTTGAGCATTCCCTGTGAGACCAGTATTAGTTTCCGATACACCACTGCAGGTTCAATGTATTCCTTGCACCTTTACATTGACGATGAAACACAGATATCGCATCGGAGTTAAATACAGAAGGCACAATGAAGCCTTAAGTACAAGAACAGAGACTCTTCTTACAGTCGGTGCCTTGAGCATTCCCTATGAGACCAGTATTAGTTTCCGATACACCACTGCAGGTTCAATGTGTTCCTTAGACCTTCACATTGATGATGAAACACAGAAATCGCATCGGAATTAAATACAAAAGGCGCAATGCCGCCTTAAGTACAAGAATAGAGACTCTTCTTACAGTCGGTGCTTTGAGCATTCCCTGTGAGACCAGTATTAGTTTCCGATACACCACTGCAGGTTCAATGTATTCCTTGGACCTTCATATTGACGATGAAACACAGAAATCGCATCGGAATTACATTGAAAAGGCGCAATGCCGCCTTAAGCACAAGAATAGAGACTCTTCTTACAGTCGGTGCTTTGAGCATTCCCTGTGAGACCAGAATTTGTTTCCGATACACCACTGCAGGGTCAATGTATTCCTTGGACAACCACATTGACGATGAAACCCAGAAATCGCATCGGACTTAAATACAAAAGGCGCAATGCCACCTTAAGTACAAGAATAGAGGCTCTTCTTACAGTCGATGCTTTGAGCATTCCCTGTGAGACCAGTATTAGTTTCCGATACACCACTGCAGGTTCAATGTATTCCTTTGACCTTCACATTGACGATGAAACACAGAAATCGCATCGGAATTAAATAAAATCGCACAATGCCGCCTTAAGTACAAGAATAGTGACTCTTCTTACAGTAGGTGCTTTGATCATTACCTGTGAGACCAGTATTAGTTTCCGATACACCACTGCAGGTTCAATGTATTCCTTCGACCTTCACATTGACGATGAAACACAGAAATCGCATCTGAATTAAATACCAAAGGGACAATGCCACCTTAAGTACAAGAATAGAAACTCTTCTTACAGTCGGTGCTTTGAGCATTCCCTGTGAGACCAGTATTAGTTTCCGATACACCACTGCAGGTTCAATGTATTCCTAGGACCTTCACATTGACGAAGAAACACTGAAATCGCATCGTAGTTAAATACAAAAGGCACAATGCCGTCTTAAGTACAAGAATAGAGACTCTTCTTACAGTCGGTGCTATGAGCATTCCCTGTGAGACCAGTATTAGTTTCCGATACACCACTGCAGGTTCAATGTATTCCTTGGACCTTCACATTGACGATTAAACACAGAAAACGCATCGGAATTAAATACAAAAGGCCCAATGCCGCCTTAAGTACAAGAATAGAGACTCTTCTTACAGTCGGTGTTTTGAGCATTCCCTGTGAGACCAGTATTACTTTCCGATACACCACTGAAGGTTCAATGTATTCCTTGAACTTGACATTGACGATGAAACACAGAAATCGCATCGGAATTAAATACAAAAGGCACAATGCCGCCTTAAGTACAAGAATAGAGACTCTTCTTACTGTCGGTGATTTGAGAATTCCCTGTGAGACCAGTATTAGTTTCCGAACCACCACTGCAGGTTCAATGTACTCCTTGGACCTTCACACTGACGTTGAAACACAGAAATCGCATCGGAATTAAATACAAAAGGCGCAATGCCGCCTTAAGTACAAGAATAGCGACTCTTCTTACAGTCGGTGCTTTGAGCATTCCCTGTGAGACCAGTATTAGTTTCTGATACACCACTGCAGGTTCAATGTATTCCTTGTACCTTCACATTGACGATGTAAGACAGAAATCGCATCGGAATTAATTACAAAAGGCACAATGCAGTCATAAGTACAAGAATAGAGACTCTTCTTACAGTCGGTGCTTTGAGCATTCCCTGTGAGACCAGTATTAGTTTCCGATACACCACTGCAGGTTCAATGTATTCCTTTTACCTTCACATTGACGATGAAACGCAGAAATCGCATTGGAATTAATTACAAAAGGCGCAATGCCGCATTAAGTACCAGAATAGAGACTCTTCTTACAGTCGGTGATTTGAGCATTCCCAGTGAGACCAGTATTAGATTCCGACACACCACTGCAGGTTCAATGTATTCCTTGGACCTTCACATTGACGATGAAACACAGAAATCGCATCGGAATTAAATACAAAAGGCACAGTGCCGTCTTAAGTACAAGAATAGAGACTCTTCTAACAGTCGGTGCTTTCAGCATTCCCTGTGAGACCAGTATTAGTTTCTGATACACCACTGCAGGTTCAATGTATTGCTTGGACCTTCACATTGACGATGAAACACAGAAATCGCATCGGAGTTAAATACAAATGGCACAATGCCGCCTTAAGTACAAGTATAGAGACTCTGCTTACTGTCGGTGCTTTGAGAATTCCCTGTGAGAACAGTATTAGTTTCCGACACACCACTGCAGGTTCAATGTATTCTTTGGACCTTCACATTGACGTTGAAATACAGATATCGCATCGGAATTAAATACATAAGGCGCAATGCCGCCTTAAGTACAAGAATAGAGACTCTTCTTACAGTCGGTGCTTTGAGCATTCCCTGTGAGACCAGTATTAGTTTCCGATACACCACTGCAGGTTCAGTGTATTCCTTGGACCTTCACATTGACGATGAAACACAGAAATCGCATGGGAATTAAATACAAAAAGCACAATGCCGCATTAAGTACAAGAATAGAGACTCTTCTTACAGTCGGTGCTTTGAGCATTTCCTTTGAGACCAGAATTAGTTTCCGATACACCATTGCAGGTTCAATGTATTCCTTGGACCTTCACATCGACGATGAAACACAAAAATCATATAGGAATGAAGTACAAAAGGCAAACTGCCGTGTCCGTAAAAGAATAGAGACTCTTCTTACAGTCGGTGCTTTCAGAATTCCCTGTGAGACCAGTATTTGTTTCCCATACACCTCAGCAGGTTCAATGTATTCCTAGGACCTTCACATTGACGATGAAACACAGAAATCGCATCGGAATTAAATACAAAAGGCACAATGTCGCCTTAAGTACAAGAATAGAGACTCTTCTTACTCTCGGTGCTTTGAGCATTCCCTGTGAGACCAGTATTAGTTTCTGATGCACCACTGCAGGTTCAATGTGTTCCTTGGACCTTCACATTGACGATGAAACACAGATATCTCATCGGTATTAAATACAAAAGGCGCAATGCCGCCTTAAGTACAAGTATAGAGACTCTTCTTACAGTCGGTGAATTGAGCATACCCTGTGAGACCAGTATTAGTTTCTGTTACACCACTGCAGGTTCAATGTATTGCTTGGACCTTCACATTGACGATGAAACACAGAAATCGCATCGGAATTAAGTACAAAAGGTGCAATGTCGCCTTAAGTACAAGAATAGAGACTCTTCTTACAGTCGGTGCTTTGAGCATTCCCTGTGAGACCAGTATTAGTTTCCGATACACCACTGCAGGTTCAATGTATTCCTTGGACATTCACATTAACGATGAAACACAGAAATCGCATCGGAATTAAATACAAATGGCGCAATGCCGCCTTAAGTACAATAATAGAGACCCTTCTTACAGTCGGTGCTTTGATCATTCCCTTTGAGACCAGTATTAGTTTCTGATTCACCACTGCAGGTTCAATGTATTCCTTGGACCTTCACATTGACGATGAAACACAGAAATCGCATCGGAATTAAATGCAAAAGGCACAATGCCGCCTTAAGTACAAGAATAGAGACTCTTCTTACAGTCGGTGCTTTTAGCATTCCCTGTGAGACCAGTATCAGTTTCCGATACACCACTGCAGGTTCAATGTATTCCTTGGACCTTCACATTGACGATGAAACGCAGAAATCGCATTGGAATTAATTACAAAAGGCGCAATGCCGCCTTAAGTACAAGAATAGAGACTCTTCTTACAACATTCCCTGTGAGACCAGTATTAGTTTCTGATACACCACTGCAGGTTCAATGTATTCCTTGCACCTTTACATTGACGATGAAACACAGATATCGCATCGGGGTTAAATACAGAAGGCACAATGCCGCCTTAAGTACAAGAACAGAGACTCTTCTTACAGTCGGTGCCTTGAGCATTCCCTATGAGACCAGTATTAGTTTCCGATACACCACTGCAGGTTCAATGTGTTCCTTGGACCTTCACATTGACGATGAAACACAGAAATCGCATCGGAATTAAATACAAAAGGCGCAATGCCGCCTTAAGCACAAGAATAGAGACTCTTCTTACAGTCGGTGCTTTGAGCATTCCCTGTGAGACCAGTATTACTTTCTGATACACAACTTCAGGTTCAATGTGATCCTTGGACCTTCACATTGACGATGAAACACAGAAATCGCATCGGAATTAAGTACAAAAGGCACAATGCCGTCATCAGTACAAGAATAGAGACTCTTCTTACAGTCGGTGCTTTGAGCATTCCCTATGAGACCAGAATTAGTTTCCGATACACCACTGCAGGGTCAATGTATTCCTTGGACATTCACATTGACGATGAAACCCAGAAATCGCATCGGACTTAAATACAAAAGGCGCAATGCCACGTTAAGTACAAGAATAGAGACTCTTCTTACAGTCGATGCTTTGAGCATTCCCTGTGAGACCAGTATTAGTTCCCGATACACCACTGCAGGTTCAATGTATTCCTTGGACCTTCACATTGACGATGAAATACCGAAATCGCATCGGAATTAAATACAAAATGCGCAATGCCGCCTTAAGTACAAGAATAGACACTCTTCTTACAGTCGGTGCTTTGAGCATTCCCTGTGAGGCCAGTATTAGTTGCTGATTCCCCACTGCAGGTTCAATGTATTCCTTGGACCTTCACATTGACGATGAAACACAGAAATCGCATCCGAATTAAATACAATTGGTACAATGCCGTCTTAAGTACAAGAATAGAGACTCTTCTTACAGTCGGTGCTTCGAGCATTCCCTGTTAGACCAGTATTAGTTTCCGATACACCACTGAGGGTTCAATGTATTCCTTGGACTTGACATTGATGGTGAAACACAGAAATCGCATCGGAATTAAATACAAAAGCCACAATGCCGCCTTAAGTACAAGAATAGAGACTCTTCTTACAGTCGGTGCTTTGAGCATTCCCTGTGAGACCAGTATTAGGTTCCGATACACCACTGCAGGTTCAATGTATTCCTTGGACCTTCACATTGACGATGAAACACAGATATCGCATCGGAATTAAATACAAAAGGCGCAATGCCGCCTTAAGTACAAGTATAGAGACTCTTCTTACAGTCAGTGATTTGAGCATTCCCTGTGTGACCAGTATTAGTTTCTGATACACCACTGCAGGTTTAATGTATTGCTTGAACCTTCACATTGACGATGAAACACAGAAATCGCATCGGAGTTAAATACGAAAGGCACAATGCCGCCTTAAGTACAAGAATAGAGACTCTTCTTACTGTCGGTGCTTTGAGCATTCCCTGTGAGACCAGTATTAGTCTCTGATACACCACTGTATGTTCAATGTATTCTTTGGACCTTCACATTGACGATGAAACACAGAAATCGCATCGGAATTAATTACAAAAGGCACAATGCCGTCAAAAGTACAAGAATAGAGACTCTTCATACAGTCGGTGCTTTGAGCATTCCCTGTGAGACCAGTATTAGTTTCCGATACACCACTGCAGGTTCAATGTATTCCTTGGACTTTCACATTGACGATGAAACACAGAAATCGCATCGGAATGAAATACAAAAGGCGCAATGCCGCCTTAAGTACAAGAATAGAGACTCTTCTTACAGTCGGTGCCTGTAGCATTCCCTTTGAGACCAGTTTTAGTTTCTGATACACCACTGCAGGTTGAATGCATTCCTTGGACCTTCACATTGACGATGAAACACAGAAATCGCATCGGAATTAAATACAAAAGGCACAATGCCGTCTTAAGTACAAGAATAGTGACTCTTCTTACAGTCGGAGCTATGAGCATTCCCTGTGAGACCAGTATTAATTTCCGATACACCACTGTAGGTTCAATGTATCCTTGGACCTTCACATTGACGATGAAACACAGATATCGCATCGCAATTAAATACAAAAGGCGCAATGCCGCCTTAAGTACAAGAATAGAGACTTTTCTTACAGTCGGTGCTTTGAGCATTCCCTGTGAAACCAGTATTAGTTTCCGATACACCACTGCAGGTTCAATGTATTCCATGGACCTTCACATTGACGATGAAACGCAGAAATCGCATTGGAATTACTTACAAAAGGCGCAATGCCGCCTTAAGTACAAGAATAAAGACTCTTCTTACAGTCGGTGCTTTGAACATTCCCTGTGAGATCAGTATTAGTTTGTGATACACCACTGCAGGTTCAATGTATTCCTTAAACCTTCACATTGACGATGAAACGCAGAAATCGCATTGGAATTAATTACAAAAGGCGCAATGCCGCCTTAAGTACAAGAATAGAGACTCTTCTTACAGTCGGTGCTATGAACATTCCCTGTGAGACCGGTTTTAGTTTGTGATACACCATTGCAGGTTCAATGTATTCCTTGCACCTTTACATTGACGATGAAACACAGAAATGGCATCGGAGTTAAATACAGAAGGCACAATGCCGCCTTAAGTACAAGAACTGAGACTCTTCTTACTGTCGGTGCCTTGAGCATTCCCTATGAGACCAGTATTAGTTTCCGATACACCACTGCAGGTTCAATGTATTCCTTGGACCTTCACATTGACGACGAAACACAGAAATCGCATCGGAATTAAATACAAAAGGCGCAATGCCGCCTTAAGTATAAGAATAGAGAGTCTTCTTAGAGTCGGTGCTTTGAGCATTCCCTGTGAGACCAGTATTAGTTTCCGATACACCACTGCAGGTTCAATTTATTCCTTGGACCTTCATATTGATGATGAAACACAGAAATCGCATCGGAATTAAATTGAAAATGCGCAATGCCACCTTAAGCACAAGAATAGAGAATCTTCTTACAGTCGGTGCTTTGAGCATTCCCTGTGAGACCAGTATTATTTTCTGATACACCACTGCAGGTTTAGTGTACTCCGTGGACCTTCACATTGACGATGAAACACAGAAATCGCATCGGAATTAAGTACAAAAGGCACAATGCCGTCATCAGTACAAGAATAGAGACTCATCTTACAGTCGGTGCCATGAGCATTCCCTGTGAGACCAGTATTAGGTTCCGATACACCACTGCCGGTTCAATGTATTCCTTGGACTTTCACATTGACGATGAAACACAGATATCGCATCGGAATTAAATACAAAAGGCGCAATGCCGCCTTAAGTACAAGTATAGAGACTCTTCTTACAGTCGGTGATTTGAGCATTCCCTGTGAGACCAGTATTCGTCTCTGATACACCACTGCAGGTTCAATGTATTGCGTGGACCTTCACATTGACGATGAAACACAGAAATCGCATCGGAGTTAAATACAAAAGGCACAATGCCGCCTTAAGTACAAGAATAGAGACTCTTCTTACTGTCGGTGCTTTGAGCATTCCCTGTGAGACCAGTATTAGTTTCCGATACACCACTGCAGGTTCAATGTATTCCTTGGACCTTCACATTGACGTTGAAACACAGAAATCGCTTCGGAATTAAATACAAAAGGCGCAATGCCGCCTTAAGTGCAAGAAAAGAGACTCTTCTTACAGCCGGTGCTTTGAGCATTCCCTGTGAGACCAGTATTAGTCTCTGATACACCACTGTATGTTCAATGTATTCCTTGGACCTTCACATTGACGATGAAACACAGAAATTGCATCGGAATTAATTACAAAAGGCACAATGCCGTCATAAGTACAAGAATAGAGACTCTTCTTGCAGTCGGTGCTTTGAGCATTCCCTGTGAGACCAGTATTAGTTTCCGATACACCACTGCAGGTTCAATGTAATCCTTGGACCTTCACATTGACGATGAAGCACAGAAATTGCATCGGAATTAAATGCAAAAGGCGCAATGCCCCCTTAAGTACAAGAATAGAGACTCTTCTCACAGTCGGTGCTTGGAGCATTCCCTTTGAGACCAGTTTTAGTTTCTGATACACCACTGCAGGTTGAATGTGTTCCTTGGACCTTCACATTGACGATGAAACACAGAAATCGCATCGGAATTAATTACAAAAGGCACAATGCCGTCTTAAGTACAAGAATAGAGACTCTTCTTACAGTCGGTGCTATGAGCATTCCCTGTGAGACCAGTATTAATTTCCGATACCCCACTGTAGGTTCAATGTATTCCTTGGACCTTCACATTGACGATGAAACACAGAAATCGCATCGGAATTAAATACAAAAGGCGCAATGCCGCCTTAAGTACAAGAATAGAGACTCCTCTTACAGTCGGTGCTTTGAGCATTCCCTGTGAGACCGGTATTAGTTTCCGATACACCACTGCAGGTTCAGTGTATTCCATGGACCTTCACATTGACGATGAAACGCAGAAATCGCATTGGAATTAAATACAAAAGGCGCAATGCCGCCTTAAGTACAAGAATAGAGACTCTTCTTACAGTCGGTGCTTTGAACATTCCCTGTGAGACCAGTATTAGTCTGAGATACACCACTGCAGGTTCAATGTATTCCTTGCACCTTTACATTGACGATGAAACACAGAAATGGCATCGGAGTTAAATACAGAAGGCACAAAGCCGCCTTAAGTACAAAAACAGAGACTCTTCTTACTGTCGGTGCCTTGAGCATTCCCTATGAGACCAGTATTAGATTCCGATACACCACTGCAGGTTCAATGTATTCCTTGGACCTTCACATTGACGATGAAACACAGAAATCGCATCGGAATTAAATACAAAAGGCGCAATGCCGCCTTAAGTACAAGAATAGAGACTCTTCTTACAGTCGGTGCTTTGAGCATTCCCTGTGAGACCAGTATTAGTTTCCGATACACCACTGCAGGTTCAATGTATTCCTTGTACCTTCATATAGATGATGAAACACAGAAATCGCATCGGAATTAAATTGAAAAGGCGCAATGCCACCTTAAGCACAAGAATAGAGACTCTTCTCACAGTCGGTGCTTTGAGCATTCCCTGTGAGACCAGTATTACTTTCTGATACACCACTGCAGGTTCAATGTATTCCTTGGACCTTCACATTGACGATTAAAACACAGAAATCGCATCGGAATTAAGTACAAAAGGCACAATGCCGTCATCAGTACAAGAATAGAGACTCTTTTTACAGTCGGTGCTTTGAGCATTCCCTGTGAGACCAGTATTAGTTTCCGATACACCACTGCAGGGTCAATGTATTCCTAGGACATTCACATTGACGATGAAACCCAGAAATCGCATCGGAATTAAATACAAAAGGCGCAATGCCACCTTAAGTACAAGAATAGAGACTCTTCTTACAGTCGATGCTTTGAGCATTCCCTGTGAGACCAGTATTAGGTTCCGATACACCACTGCTGGTTCAATGTATTCCTTGGACCTTCACATTGACGATGAAACACAGATATCGCATCGGAATTAAATACAAAAGGCGCAATGCCGCCTTAAGTACAAGAATAGAGACTCTTCTTACAGTCGGTGCTTTGAGCATTCCCTGTGAAGCCAGCATTAGTTTCTGATACACCACTGCAGGTTCAATGTATTCCTTGGACCTTCACATTGACTATGAAACACAGAAATAGCATCCGAATTAAATACAATTGGCACAATGCCGTCTTAAGTACAAGAATAGAGACTCTTCTTACAGTCGGTGCTATGAGCATTCCCTGTGAGACCTGTATTAGTTTCCGATACACCACTGCATGTTCAATGTATTCCTAGGACCTTCACATTGACGATGAAACACAGATATCGCATCGGAATTAAATACAAAATGCGCAATGCAGCCTTAAGTACAAGTATAGAGACTCTTCTTACAGTCGGTGATTTGAGCATTCCCTGTGAGACAAGTATTAGTTTCTGATACACCACTGCAGGTTCAATGTATTGCTTGGACCTTCACATTGACGATGAAACACAGAAATCGCATCGGAGTTAAATACAAAAGGCACAATGCCGCCTTATGTACAAGAATAGAGACTCTTCTTACTGTCGGTGCTTTGAGCATTCCCTGTGTGACCAGTATTAGTTTCCGATACACCACTGCAGGTTCAATGTATTCCTTGGACCTTCACATTGACGTTGAAACACAGAAATCGCATCGGAATTAAATTCAAAAGGCGCAATGCCGCCTTAAGTACAAGAATAGAGACTCTTCTTACAGTCGGTGCTTTGAGCATTCCCTGTGAGACCAGTATTAGTTTCTGATACACCACTGCATGTTCAATGTATTCCTTGGACCTTCACATTGACGATGAAACACAGAAGTCGCATCGGAATTAATTACAAAAGGCACAATGCCGTCATAAGTACAAGAGTAGAGACTCTTCTTACAGTCGGTGCTTTGAGCATTCCCTGTGAGACCAGTATTAGTTTCCGATACAGTTCAATGTATTCCTTGGACCATCACATTGACGATGAATCACAGAAATCGCATCGGAATTAAATACAAAAGGTGCAATGCCTCCTTAAGTACAAGAATAGAGACTCTTCTTACAGTCGGTGCTTTGAGCATTCCCTGTGAGACCAGTATTAGTTTCCGATACACCACTGCAGGTTCAATGTATTCCTTGGCCCTTCACATTGACGATAAAACTCAGAAATCGCATCGGAATTAAATACAAAAGGCGCAATGCCGCCTTAAGTACAAGAATAGAGACTCTTCTTACGGTCGGTGCTATGAACATTCCCTGTGAGACCTGTATTAATTTCCGATTCACCACTGTAGGTACAATGTATTCCTTGGACCTTCACATTGACGATGAAACACAGAAATCGCATCGGAATTAATACAAAAGGCACAATGCCGTCCTAAGTACAAGAATAGAGACTCTTCTTACAGTCGGTGCTTTCAGCATTCCCTGTGAGACCCGTATTAGTTTCCGATACACCTCAGCAAGTTCAATGTATTCCTAGGACCTTCACATTGACGATGAAACACAGAAATCGCATCGGAATAAAATACAAAAGGCACAATGTCGCCTTAAGTACAAGAATAACCACTCTTCTTACAGTCGGTGCTTTGAGCATTCCCTGTGAGACCAGTATTAGTTTCCGATACACCACTGAAGGTTCAATGTATTCCTTGGACCTTCACATTGACAATGAAACACAGAAATCGCATCGGAATTAAATACAAAAGGCACAATGCCGTCATCAGTACAAGAATAGAGACTCATCTTACAGTCGGTGCCATGAGCATTCCCTGTGAGACCAGTATTAGGTTCCGATACACCACTGCCGGTTCAATGTATTCCTTGGACCTTCACATTGACGATGAAACACAGATATCGCATCGGAATTAAATACAAAACGCGCAATGCCGCCTTAAGTACAAGTATAGAGACTCTTCTTACAGTCGGTGATTTGAGCATTCCCTGTGAGACCAGTATTAGTTTCCGATACACCACTGCAGGTTCAGTGTATTCCATGGACCTTCACATTGACGATGAAAAGCAGAAATCGCATTGGAATTAAATACAAAAGGCGCAATGCCGCCTTAAGTACAAGAATAGAGACACTTCTTACAGTCGGTGCTTTGAGCATTCCCTGTGAGACCCGTATTAGTTTCCGATACACCTCAGCAAGTTCAATGTATTCCTTGCACCTTTACATTGACGATGAAACACAGAAATGGCATCGGAGTTAAATACAGAAGGCACAATGCCGCCTTAAGTACAAAAACAGAGACTCTTCTTACTGTCGGTGCCTTGAGCATTCCCTATGAGACCAGTATTAGATTCCGATACACCACCGCAGGTTCAATGTATTCCTTGGACCTTCACATTGACGATGAAACACAGAAATCGCATCGGAATTAAATACAAAAGGCGCAATGCCGCCTTAAGTACAAGAATAGAGACTCTTCTTACAGTCGGTGCTTTGAGCATTCCCTGTGAGACCAGTATTAGTTTCCGATACACCACTGCAGGTTCAATGTATTCCTGGTACCTTCATATTGAAGATGAAACACAGAAATCGCATAGGAATTAAATTGAAAAGGCGCAATGCCACCTTAAGCACAAGAATAGAGACTCTTCCCACAGTCGGTGCTTTGAGCATTCCCTGTGAGACCAGTATTACTTTCTGATACACCACTGCAGGTTCAATGTATTCCTTGGACCTTCACATTGACGATTAAAACACAGAAATCGCATCGGAATTAAGTACAAAAGGCACAATGCCGTCATCAGTACAAGAATAGAGACTCTTTTTACAGTCGGTGCTTTGAGCATTCCCTGTGAGACCAGTATTAGTTTCCGATACACCACTGCAGGGTCAATGTATTCCTTGGACATTCACATTGACGATGAAACCCAGAAAGCGCATCGGAATTAAATACAAAAGGCGCAATGCCACCTTAAGTACAAGAATAGAGACTCCTCTTACAGTCGATGCTTTGAGCATTCCCTGTGAGACCAGTATTAGGTTCCGATACACCACTGCTGGTTCAATGTATTCCTTGGACCTTCACATTGACGATGAAACACAGATATCGCATCGGAATTAAATACAAAAGGCGCAATGCCGCCTTAAGTACAAGAATAGAGACTCTTCTTACAGTCGGTGCTTTGAGCATTCCCTGTGAAGCCAGCATTAGTTTCTGATACACCACTGCAGGTTCAATGTATTCCTTGGACCTTCACATTGACTATGAAGCACAGAAATCGCATCCGAATTAAATACAATTGGCACAATGCCGTCTTAAGTACAAGAATAGAGACTCTTCTTACAGTCGGTGCTATGAGCATTCCCTGTGAGACCTGTATTAGTTTCCGATACACCACTGCATGTTCAATGTATTCCTTGGACCTTCACATTGACGATGAAACACAGATATCGCATCGGAGTTAAATACAAAATGCGCAATGCCGCCTTAAGTACAAGTATAGAGACTCTTCTTACAGTCGGTGCTGTGAGCATTCCCTGTGAGACCAGTATTAGTTTCCGATACACCACCGCAGGTTCAATGTATTCCTTGTAACTTCATATTGAAGATGAAACACAGAAATCGCATCGGAATTAAATTGAAAAGGCGCAATGCCACCTTAAGCACAAGAATAGAGACTCTTCTCACAGCCGGTGCTTTGAGCATTCCCTGTGAGACCAGTATTACTTTCTGATACACCACTGCAGGTTCAATGTATTCCTTGGACCTTCACATTGACGATTAAAACACAGAAATCGCATCGGAATGAAGTACAAAAGGCACAATGCCGTCATCAGTACAAGAATAGAGATTCTTTTTACAGTCGGTGCTTTGAGCATTCCCTGTGAGACCAGTATTAGTTTCCGATACACCACTGCAGGGTCAATGTATTCCTTGGACATACACATTGACGATGAAACCCAGAAATCGCATCGGAATTAAATACAAAAGGCGCAATGCCACCTTAAGTACAAGAATAGAGACTCTTCTTACAGTCGATGCTTTGAGCATTCCCTGTGAGACCAGTATTAGGTTCCGATACACCACTGCTGGTTCAATGTATTCCTTGGACCTTCACATTGACGATGAAACACAGATATCGCATCGGAATTAAATACAAAAGGCGCAATGCCGCCTTAAGTACTAGAATAGAGACTCTTCTTACAGTCGGTGCTTTGAGCATTCCCTGTGAAGCCAGCATTAGTTTCTGATACACCACTGCAGGTTCAATGTATTCCTTGGACCTTCACATTGACTATGAAACACAGAAATCGCATCCGAATTAAATACAATTGGCACAATGCCGTCTTAAGTACAAGAATAGAGACTCTTCTTACAGTCGGTGCTATGAGCAATCCCTGTGAGACCTGTATTAGTTTCCGTTACACCACTGCATGTTCAATGTATTCCTTGGACCTTCACATTGACGATGAAACACAGATATCGCATCGGAATTAAATACAAAATGCGCAATGCCGCCTTAAGTACAAGTATAGAGACTCTTCTTACAGTCGGTGATTTGAGCATTCCCTGTGAGACCAGTATTAGTTTCTGATACACCACTGCAGGTTCAATGTATTGCTTGGACCTTCACATTGACGATGAAACACAGAAATCGCATCGGAGTTAAATACAAAAGGCACAATGCCGCCTTATGTACAAGAATAGAGACTCTTCTTACTGTCGGTGCTTTGAGCATTCCCTGTGTGACCAGTATTAGTTTCCGATACACCACTGCAGGTTCAATGTATTCCTTGGACCTTCACATTGACGTTGAAACACAGAAATCGCATCGGAATTAAATTCAAAAGGCGCAATGCCGCCTTAAGTACAAGAATAGAGACTCTTCTTACAGTCGGTGCTTTGAGCATTCCCTGTGAGACCAGTATTAGTTTCTGATACACCACTGCATGTTCAATGTATTCCTTGGACCTTCACATTGACGATGAAACACAGAAGTCGCATCGGAATTAATTACAAAAGGCACAATGCCGTCATAAGTACAAGAATAGAGACTCTTCTTACAGTCGGTGCTTTGAGCATTCCCTGTGAGACCAGTATTAGTTTCCGATACACCACTGCAGGTTCAATGTATTCCTTGGACCATCACATTGACGATGAAACACAGAAATCGCATCGGAATTAAATACAAAAGGTGCAATGCCTACTTAAGTAAAAGAATAGAGACTCTTCTTACAGTCGGTGCTTTGAGCATTCCCTGTGAGACCAGTATTAGTTTCCGATACACCACTGCAGGTTCAATGTATTCCTTGGCCCTTCACATTGACGATAAAACTCAGAAATCGCATCGGAATTAAACACAAAAGGCGCAATGCCGCCTTAAGTACAAGAATAGAGACTCTTCTTACAGTCGGTGCTATGAACAATCCCTGTGAGACCTGTATTAATTTCCGATTCACCACTGTAGGTTCAATGTATTCCTTGGACCTTCACATTGACGATGAAACACAGAAATCGCATCGGAATTAAATACAAAAGGCACAATGCCGTCCTAAGTACAAGAATAGAGACTCTTCTTACAGTCGGTGCTTTCAGCATTCCCTGTGAGACCAGTATTAGTTTCCGATATACCTCAGCAAGTTCAATGTAATCCTAGGACCTTCACATTGACGATGAAACACAGAAATCGCATCGGAATTAAATACAAAAGGCACAATGTCGCCTTAAGTACAAGAATAACCACTCTTCTTACAGTCGGTGCTTTGAGCATTCCCTGTGAGACCAGTATTAGTTTCCGATACACCACTGAAGGTTCAATGTATTCCTTGGACCTTCACATTGACAATGAAACACAGAAATCGCATCGGAATTAAATACAAAAGGCACAATGACGTCATCAGTACAAGAATAGAGACTCATCTTACAGTCGGTGCCATGAGCATTCCCTGTGAGACCAGTATTAGGTTCCGATACACCACTGCCGGTTCAATGTATTCCTTGGACCTTCACATTGACGATGAAACACAGATATCGCATCGGAATTAAATACAAAAGGGGCAATGCCGCCTTAAGTACAAGTATAGAGACTCTTCTTACAGTCGGTGCTTTGAGCATTCCCTGTGAGACCAGTATTAGTTTCCGATACACCACTGCAGGTTCAATGTATTCCTTGGACCTTCACATTGACGTTGAAACACAGAAATCGCATCGGAATTAAATACAAAAGGCGCAATGCCGCCTTAAGTACAAGAATAGAGACTCTTCCTACAGCCGGTGCTTTGAGCATTCCCTGTGAGACCAGTATTAGTCTCTGATACACCACCGTATGTTCAATGTATTCGTTGGACCTTCACATTGACGATGAAACACAGAAATCGCATCGGAATTAATTACAAAAGGCACAATGCCGTCATAAGTACAAGAATAGAGACTCTTCTTGCAGTCGGTGCTTTGAGCATTCCCTGTGAGACCAGTATTAGTTTCCGATACACCACTGCATGTTCAATGTATTCCTTGGACCTTCAATTTGACGATGAAGCACAGAAATTGCATCGGAATTAAATACAAAAGGCGCAATGCCCCCTTAAGTACAAGAATAGAGACTCTTCTCACAGTCGGTGCTTGGAGCATTCCCTTTGAGACCAGTATTAGTTTGAGATACACCACTGCAGGTTCAATGTATTCCTTGCACCTTTACATTGACGATGAAACACAGAAATGGCATCGGAGTTAAATACAGAAGGCACAATGCCGCCTTAAGTACAAAAACAGAGACTCTTCTTACTGTCGGTGCCTTGAGCATTCCCTATGAGACCAGTATTAGATTCCGATACACCACTGCAGGTTCAATGTATTCCTTGGACCTTCACATTGACGATGAAACACAGAAATCGCATCGCAATGCCGCCTTAAGTACAAGAATAGAGACTCTTCTTACAGTCGGTGCTTTGAGCATTCCCTGTGAGACCAGTATTAGTTTCCGATACACCACTGCAGGTTCAATGTATTCCTTGTACCTTCATATTGAAGATGAAACACAGAAATCGCATCGGAATTAAATTGAAAAGGCGCAATGCCACCTTTAGCACATGAATAGAGACTCTTCTTACAGTCGGTGCTATGAGCATTCCCTGTGAGACCTGTATTAGTTTCCGATACACCACTGCATGTTCAATGTATTCCTCGGACCTTCACATTGAATATGAAACACAGAAATCGCATCCGAATTAAATACAATTGGCCCAATGCCGTCTTAAGTACAAGTATAGAGACTCTTCTTACTGTCGGTGCTTTGAGCATTCCCTGTGTGACCAGTATTACTTTCCGATACACCACTGCAGGTTCAATGTATTCCTTGGACCTTCACATTGACGTTGAAACACAGAAATCGCATCGGAATTAAATTCAAAAGGCGCAATGTCGCCTTAAGTACAAGAATAGAGACCCTTCTTACAGTCGGTGCTTTGAGCATTCCCTGTGAGACCAGTATTAGTTTCTGATACACCACTGCATGTTCAATGTATTCCTTGGACCTTCACATTGACGATGAAACACAGAAGTCGCATCGGAATTAATTACAAAAGGCACAATGCCGTCATAAGTACAAGATAAGAGACTCTTCTTACAGTCGGTGCTTTGAGCATTCCCTGTGAGACCAGTATTAGTTTCCGATACACCACTGCAGGTTCAATGTATTCCTTGGACCATCACATTGACGATGAAACACAGAAATCGCATCGGAATTAAATACAAAAGGTGCAATGCCTCTTTAAGTACAAGAATAGAGAATCTTCTTACAGTCGGTGCTTTGAGCATTCCCTGTGAGACCAGTATTAGTTTCCGATACACCACTGCAGGTTCAATGTATTCCTTGGCCCTTCACATTGACGATAAAACTCAGAAATCGCATCGGAATTAAATACAAAAGGCGCAATGCCGCCTTAAGTACAAGAATAGAGACTCTTCTTACAGTCGGTGCTATGAACTTTCCCTGTGAGACCTGTATTAATTTCCGATTCACCACTGTAGGTTCAATGTATTCCTTGGACCTTCACATTGACGATGAAACACAGAAATCGCATCGGAATTAAATACAAAAGGCACAATGCCGTCCTAAGTACAAGAATACAGACTCTTCTTACTGTCGGTGCTTTCAGCATTCCCTGTGAGACCAGTATTAGATTCCGATACACCTCAGCAAGTTCAATGTATTCCTAGGACCTTCACATTGACGATGAAACACAGAAATCGCATCGGAATTAAATACAAAAGGCACAATGTCGCCTTAAGTACAAGAATAACCACTCTTCTTACAGTCGGTGCTTTGAGCATTCCCTGTGAGACCAGTATTAGTTTCCGATACACCACTGCAGGTTCAATGTATTCCTTGGCCCTTCACATTGACGATAAAACTCAGAAATCGCATCGGAATTAAATACAAAAGGCGTAATGCCGCCTTAAGTACAAGAATAGAGACTCTTCTTACAGTCGGTGCTATGAACATTCCCTGTGAGACCTGTATTAATTTCCGATTCACCACTGTAGGTTCAATGTATTCCTTGGACCTTCACATTGACTATGAAACACAGAAATCGCATCCGAATTAAATACAATTGGCACAATGCCGTCTTAAGTACAAGAATAGAGACTCTTCTTACAGTCGGTGCTATGAGCATTCCCTGTGAGACCTGTATTAGTTTCCGATACACCACTGCATGTTCAATGTATTCCTTGGACCTTCACATCGACGATGAAACACAGGTATCGCATCGGAATTAAATACAAAATGCGCAATGCCGCCTTAAGTACAAGTATAGAGACTCTTCTTACAGTCGCTGATTTGAGCATTCCCTGTGAGACCAGTATTAGTTTCTGATACACCACTGCAGGTTCAATGTATTGCTTGGACCTTCACATTGACGATGAAACACAGAAATCGCATCGGAGTTAAATACAAAAGGCACAATGCCGCCTTAAGTACAAGAATAGAGACCCTCCTTACTGTCGGTGCTTTGAGCATTCCCTGTGTGACCAGTATTAGTTTCCGATACACCACTGCAGGTTCAATGTATTCCTTGGACCTTCACATTGACGTTGAAACACAGAAATCGCATCGGAATTAAATTCAAAAGGCGCAATGCCGCCTTAAGTACAAGAATAGAGACTCTTCTTACAGTCGGTGCTTTGAGCATTCCCTGTGAGACCAGAATTAGTTTCTGATACACCACTGCATGTTCAATGTATTCCTTGGACCTTCGCATTGACGATGAAACACAGAAGTCGCATCGGAATTAAATACAAAAGGCACAATGCCGTCATAAGTACAAGAATAGAGACTCTTCTTACAGTCGGTGCTTTCAGCATTCCCTGTGAGACCAGTATTAGATTCCGATACACCTCAGCGAGTTCAATGTATTCCTAGGACCTTCACATTGACGATGAAACACAGAAATCGCATCGGAATTAAATACAAAAGGCACAATGTCGCCTTAAGTACAAGAATAACCACTCTTCTTACAGTCGGTGCTTTGAGCATTCCATGTGAGTAGTATTAGTTTCCGATACACCACTGCAGGTTCAATGTATTCCTTGGACCTTCACATTGACGTTGAAACACAGAAATCGCATCGGAATTAAATTCAAAAGGCGCAATGCCGTCTTAAGTACAAGAATAGAGACTCTTCTTACAGTCGGTGCTATGAGCATTCCCTGTGAGACCTGTATTAGTTTCCGATACACCACTGCATGTTCAATGTATTCCTTGGACCTTCACATCGACGATGAAACACAGGTATCGCATCGGAATTAAATACAAAATGCGCAATGCCGCCTTAAGTACAAGTATAGAGACTCTTCTTACAGTCGCTGATTTGAGCATTCCCTGTGAGACCAGTATTAGTTTCTGATACACCACTGCAGGTTCAATGTATTGCTTGGACCTTCACATTGACGATGAAACACAGAAATCGCATCGGAGTTAAATACAAAAGGCACAATGCCGCCTTAAGTACAAGAATAGAGACTCTCCTTACTGTCGGTGCTTTGAGCATTCCCTGTGTGACCAGTATTAGTTTCCGATACACCACTGCAGGTTCAATGTATTCCTTGTACCTTCACATTGACGATGAAACAAAGAAATCGCATCGGAATTAAATAGAAAAAGCGCAATGCCGCCTTAAGTAAAGGAATAGAGACTCTTCTTACAGTCGGTGCTTTGAGCATTCCCTGTGAGACCAGTATTAGATTCCGATACACCACTGCAGGTTCAATGTATTCCTTGGACCTTCACATTGACGATGAAACACAGAAATCGCATCGGAATTAAATACAAAAGGCACAATGCCGTCTTAAGTACAAGAATAGAGACTCTTCTTACAGTCGGTGCTTTCAGCATTCCCTGTGAGACCAGTATTAGGTTCCGATGCACCTCAGCAGGTTCAATGTATTCCTAGGACCTTCACATTGACGATGAAACACAGAAATTGCTTCGGAATTAAATACATAAGGTACAATGTCGCGTTAAGTACAAGAATAGACACTCTTCTTACAGTCGGTGCTTTGAGCATTCCCTGTGATACCAGTATTAGTTTCCGATACAACACTGCAGGTTCAATGCATTCCTTGGACCTTCACATTGACGATGAAACACAGAAATCGCATCGGAATTAAATACAAAAGGCACAATGTCGCCTTAAGTACAAGAATAAGCACTCTTCTTACAGTCGGTGCTTTGTGCATTCCCTGTGAGACCAGTATTAGTTTCCGATACACCACTGCAGGTTCAATGTATTCCTTGGACCTTCACATTGACGATGAAACACAGAAATCGCATCGGAATGAAATACAAAAGGCAAACTGCCGCGTAAGTACAAGAATAGGGACTCTTCTTACAGTCGGTGCTTTCAGCATTTCCTGTGAGACCAGTATTAGTTTCCGATACACCTCAGCAGGTTCAATGTATTCCTAAGACCTTCACAATGACGATGAAACACAGAAATCGCATCGGAATTAAATACGAAAGGCACAATGTCGCCTTAAGTACAAGAATAGAGACTCTTCTTACACTCGGTGCTTTGAGCATTCCCTGTGAGACCAGTATTAGTTTCTGATGCACCACTGCAGGTTCAATGTATTCCTTGGACCTTCACATTTACGAAGAAACACAGATATCGCATCGGAATTAAAGACAAAAGGCGCAATGCCGCCTTAAGTACAAGTATAGAGAGTCTTCTTACAGTCGGTGATTTGAGCATTCCCTGTGAGACCAGTATTAGTTTCTGATACACCACTGCAGGTTCAATGTATTGCTTGGACCTTCACATTGACTATGAAACACAGAAATCGCATCGGAGTTAAATGCAAAAGGCACAATGCCGCCTTAAGTACAAGAATAGAGACTCTTCTTACTGTCGGTGCTTTGAGCATTCCCTGTGTGACCAGTATTAGTTTCCGATACACCACTGCAGGTTCAATGTATTCCTTGGACCTTCACATTGACGGTGAAACACAGAAATCGCATCGGAATTAAATTCAAAAGGCGCAATGCTGCCTTAAGTACAAGAATAGAGACTCTTCTTACAGTCGGTGCTTTGAGCATTCCCTGTGAGACCAGTATTAGTTTCTGATACACCACTGCATGTTCAATGTATTCCTTGGACCTTCACATTGACGATGAAACACAGAAGTCGCATCGGAATTAATTACAAAAGGCACAATGCCGTCAAAAGTACAAGAATAGAGACTCTTCTTACAGTCGGTGATTTGAGCATTCCCTCTAAGACCAGTATTAGTTTCTGATACACCACTGCAGGTTCAATGTTCTGCTTGGTCCTTCACATTGCCGATGAAACACAGAAAACGCATCGGAGATAAATACAAAAGGCACAATGCCCCCTTAAGTACAAGAATAGAGACTCTTCTTACTGTCGGTGCTTTGAGAATTCGCTGTGAGACCAGTATTAGTTTCCGATACACCACTGTAGGTTCAATGTATTCCTTGGACCTTCACATTGACGATGAAACACAGAAATCGCATCGTAAATTAATTACAAAAGGCACAATGCCATCATAAGTACAAGAATAGAGACTCTACTTACAGTCGGTGCTTTGAGCATTCCCTGTGAGACCAGTATTAGTTTCCGATACACCACTGCAGGTTCAATGTATTCCTTGGACCATCACATTGACGATGAAGCACAGAAATCGCATCGGAATTAAATATAAGGGTGCAATGCCGCCTTAAGTACAAGAATAGGGACTCTTCTTACAGTCAGTGCTTTGAGCATTACCTGTGAGACCAGTATTAGTTTCTGATACACCACTGCAGGTTCAATGTATTCCTTGGACCTTCACATTGACGATGAAACACAGAAACCGCATCGGAATTAAATACAAAAGGCGCAATGCCGCCTTAAGTACAAGTATAGAGACTCTTCTTACAGTCGGTGCTTTGAGGATTCCCTTTGAGACCAGTATTAGTTTCTGATACACCACTGCAGGTTCAATGCATTCCTTGGACCTTCACATTGACGATGAAACACAGAAATTGAATCGCAATTAAATACAAGGGTGCAATGCCGCCTTAAGTACAAGAATAGGGAATCTTCTTACAGTCAGTGCTTTGAGCATTCCCTGTGAGACCAGTATTAGTTTCTGATACACCACTGCATGTTCAATGTATACCTTGGACCTTCACATTGACGATGAAACACAGGTATCGCATCGGAATTAAATACAAAATGCGCAATGCCGCCTTAAGTACAAGTATAGAGACTCTTCTTACAGTCGCTGATTTGAGCATTCCCTGTGAGACCAGTATTAGTTTCTGATACACCACTGCAGGTTCAATGTATTGCTTGGACCTTCACATTGACGATGAAACACAGAAATCGCATCGGAGTTAAATACAAAAGGCACAATGCCACCTTAAGTACAAGAATAGAGACTCTCCTTACTGTCGGTGCTTTGAGCATTCCCTGTGTGACCAGTATTAGTTTCCGATACACCACTGCAGGTTCAATGTATTCCTTGGACCTTCACATTGACGTTGAAACACAGAAATCGCATCGGAATTAAATTCAAAAGGCGCAATGCCGCCTTAAGTACAAGAATAGAGACTCTTCTTACAGTCGGTGCTTTGAGCATTCACTGTGAGACCAGTATTAGTTTCTGATACACCATTGCATGTTCAATGTATTCCTTGGACCTTCGCATTGACGATGAAACACAGAAGTCGCATCGGAATTAAATACAAAAAGCACAATGCCGTCATAAGTACAAGAATAGAGACTCTTCTTACAGTCGGTGCTTTGAGCATTCCCTGTGAGACAAGTATTAGATTCCGATACACCACTGCAGGTTCAATGTATTCCTTGGACCTTCACATTGACGATGAAACACAGAAATCGCATCGGAATTAAATACAAAAGGCACAATGCCGTCTTAAGTACAAGAATAGAGACTCTTCTTACAGTCGGTGCTTTCAGCATTCCCTGTGAGACCAGTATTAGGTTCCGATACACCTCAGCAGGTTCAATGTATTCCTAGGACCTTCACATTGACGATGAAACACAGAAATTGCTTCGGAATTAAATACATAAGGTACAATGTCGCGTTAAGTACAAGAATAGACACTCTTCTTACAGTCGGTGCTTTGAGCATTCCCTGTGATACCAGTATTAGTTTCCGATACAACACTGCAGGTTCAATGCATTCCTTGGACCTTCACATTGACGATGAAACACAGAAATCGCATCGGAATTAAATACAAAAGGCACAATGTCGCCTTAAGTACAAGAATGAGCACTCTTCTTACAGTCGGTGCTTTGTGCATTCCCTGTGAGACCAGTATTAGTTTCCGATACACCACTGCAGGTTCAATGTATTCCTTGGACCTTCACATTGACGATGAAACACAGAAATCGCATCGGAATGAAATACAAAAGGCAAACTGCCGCGTAAGTACAAGAATAGGGAATCTTCTTACAGTCGGTGCTTTCAGCATTTCCTGTGAGACCAGTATTAGTTTCCGATACACCTCAGCAGGTTCAATGTATTCCTAGGACCTTCACAATGACGATGAAACACAGAAATCGCATCGGAATTAAATACGAAAGGCACAATGTCGCCTTACGTACAAGAATAGAGACTCTTCTTACACTCGGTGCTTTGAGCATTCCCTGTGAGACCAGTATTAGTTTCTGATACACCACTGCAGGTTCAAAGTATTCCTTGGACCTTCACATTTACGAAGAAACACAGATATCGCATCGGAATTAAAGACAAAAGGCGCAATGCCGCCTTAAGTACAAGTATAGAGACTCTTCTTACAGTCGGTGATTTGAGCATTCCCTGTGAGACCAGTATTAGTTTCTGATACACCACTGCAGGTTCAATGTATTGCTTGGACCTTCACATTGACTATGAAACACAGAAATCGCATCGGAGTTAAATGCAAAAGGCACAATGCCGCCTTAAGTACAAGAATAGAGACTCTTCTTACTGTCGGTGCTTTGAGCATTCCCTGTGTGACCAGTATTAGTTTCCGATACACCACTGCAGGTTCAATGTATTCCTTGGACCTTCACATTGACGTTGAAACACAGAAATCGCATCGGAATTAAATTCAAAAGGCGCAATGCCGCCTTAAGTACAAGAATAGAGACTCTTCTTACAGTCGGTGCTTTGAGCATTCCCTGTGAGACCAGTATTAGTTTCTGATACACCACTGCATGTTCAATGTATTCCTTGGACCTTCACATTGACGATGAAACACAGAAGTCGCATCGGAATTAATTACAAAAGGCACAATGCCGTCATAAGTACAAGAATAGAGACTCTTCTTACAGTCGGTGCTTTGAGCATTCCCTGTGAGACCAGTATTAGTTTCCGTTACACCACTGCAGGTTCAATGTATTCCTTGGACCATCACATTGACGATGAAACACAGAAATCGCATCGGAATTAAATACAAAAGGTGCAATGCCTCCTTAAGTACAAGAATAGAGACTCTTCTTACAGTCGGTGCTTTGAGCATTCCCTGTGAGACCAGTATTAGTTTCCGATACACCACTGCAGGTTCAATGTATTCCTGGCCCTTCACATTGACGACAAAACTCAGAAATCGCATCGGAATTAAATACAAAAGGCGCAATGGCGCCTTAAGTACAAGAATAGAGACTCTTCTTACAGTCGGTGCTATGAACATTCCCTGTGAGACCTGAATTAATTTCCGATTCACCACTGTAGGTTCAATGTATTCCTTGGACCTTCACATTGACGATGAAACACAGAAATCGCATCGGAATTAAATACAAAAGGCACAATGCCGTCCTAAGTACAAGAATAGAGACTCTTCTTACAGTCGGAGCCTTCAGCATTCCCTGTGAGACCAGTATTAGTTTCCGATACACCTCAGCAAGTTCAATGTATTCCTAGGACCTTCACATTGACGATGAAACACAGAAATCGCATCGGAATTAAATACAAAAGGATCAATGTCGCCTTAAGTACAAGAATAAGCACTCTACTTACAGACGGTGCTTTGTGCATTCCCTGTGAGACCAGTATTAGTTTCCGATACACCACTGCAGGTTCAATGTATTCCTTGGACCTTCACATTGACGATGAAACACAGAAATCGCATCGGAATGAAATACAAAAGGCAAACTGCCGCGTAAGTACAAGAATAGGGACTCTTCTTACAGTCGGAGCTTTCAGCATTCCCTGTGAGACCAGTATTAGTTTACGATACACCTCAGCAGGTTCAATGTATTCCTAGGACCTTCACAATGACGATGAAACACAGAAATCGCATCGGAATTAAATACGAAAGGCACATTGTCGCCTTAAGTACAAGAATAGAGACTCTTCTTACACTCGGTGCTTTGAGCATTCCCTGTGAGACCAGTATTAGTTTCTGATACACCACTGCAGGTTCAATGTATTCCTTGGACCTTCACATTTACGAAGAAACACAGATATCGTATCGGAATTAAAAATAAAAGGCGCAATGCCGCCTTAAGTACAAGTATAGAGACTCTTCTTACAGTCGGTGATTTGAGCATTCCCTCTAAGACCAGTATTAGTTTCTGATACACCACTGCAGGTTCAATGTTCTGCTTGGTCCTTCACATTGCCGATGAAACACAGAAATCGCATCGGAGATAAAAACAAAAGGCACAATGCCCCCTTAAGTACAAGAATAGAGACTCTTCTTACTGTCGGTGCTTTGAGAATTCGCTGTGAGACCAGTATTAGTTTCCGATACACCACTGTAGGTTCAATGTATTCCTTGGACCTTCACATTGACGATGAAACACAGAAATCGCATCGTAAATTAATTACAAAAGGCACAATGCCATCATAAGTACAAGAATAGAGACTCTACTTACAGTCGGTGCTTTGAGCATTCCCTGTGAGACCAGTATTAGTTTCCGATACACCACTGCAGGTTCAATGTATTCCTTGGACCATCACATTGACGATGAAGCACAGAAATCACATCGGAATTAAATACAAGGGTGCAATGCCGCCTTAAGTACAAGAATAGGGACTCTTCTTACAGTCAGTGCTTTGAGCATTCCCTGTGAGACCAGTATTAGTTTCTGATACACCACTGCAGGTTCAATGTATTCCTTGGACCTTCACATTGACGATGAAACACAGAAATCGCATCGTAAATTAATTACAAAAGGCACAATGCCATCATAAGTACAAGAATAGAGACTCTTCTTACAGTCGGTGCTTTGAGCATTCCCTGTGAGACCAGTATTAGTTTCCGATACACCACTGCAGGTTCAATGTATTCCTTGGACCATCACATTGACGATGAAGCACAGAAATCGCATCGGAATTAAATACAAGGGTGCAATGCCGCCTTAAGTACAAGAATAGGGCCTCTTCTTACAGTCAGTGCTTTGAGCATTCCCTGTGAGACCAGTATTAGTTTCCGATACACCACTGCAGGATCAATGGATTCCTTGGACCTTCACATTGACGATGAAACACAGAAATCGCATCGGAATTAAATACAAAAGGCGCAATGCCGCCTTAAGTACAAGAATAGAGACTCTTCTTACAGTCGGTGCTTTGAGGATTCCCTTTGAGACCAGTATTAGTTTCTGATACACCACTGCAGGTTCAATGCATTCCTTGGACCTTCACATTGACGATGAAACACAGAAATCGAATCGCAATTAAATACAAAAGGCACAATGCCGCCTTAAGTACAAGAATAGAGACTCTTCTTACAGTCGGTGCTATGAGCATTCCCTGTGAGACCAGTATTAGTTTCCGATATATCACTGCAGGTTCAATGTATTCCTTGGACCTTCACATTGACGATGAAACACAGAAATCGCAATGGAATTAAATACAAAAGGCGCAATGCCGCCTTAAGTACAAGAATAGAGACTCTTCTTACAGTCGGTGCTTTGAGCATTCCCTGTGAGACCAGTATTAGATTCCGATACACCACTGCCGGTTCAATGTATTCCTTGGACCTTCACATTGACGATGAAACACAGAAATCGCATCGGAATTAAATTCAAAAGGCGCAATGCCGCCTTAAGTACAAGAATAGAGACTCTTCTTACAGTCGGTGCTTTGAGCATTCCCTGTGAGACCAGAATTAGTTTCTGATACACCACTGCATGTTCAATGTATTCCTTGGACCTTCGCATTGACGATGAAACACAGAAGTCGCATCGGAATTAAATACAAAAGGCACAATGCCGTCATAAGTACAAGAATAGAGACTCTTCTTACAGTCGGTGCTTTGAGCATTCCCTGTGAGACCAGTATTAGATTCCGATACACCTCAGCGAGTTCAATGTATTCCTAGGACCTTCACATTGACGATGAAACACAGAAATCGCATCGGAATTAAATACAAAAGGCACAATGTCGCCTTAAGTACAAGAATAACCACTCTTCTTACAGTCGGTGCTTTGAGCATTCCATGTGAGTAGTATTAGTTTCCGATACACCACGGAAGGTTCAATGTATTCCTTGGACGTTCACATTGACAATGAAACACAGAAATCGCATCGGAATTAAATACAAAAGGCGCAATGCCGCCTTAAGTACAAGAATAGAGACTCTTCTTACAGTCGGTGCTTTGAGCATTCCCTGTGAGACCAGTATTAGATTCCGATACACCACTGCCGGTTCAATGTATTCCTTGGACCTTCACATTGACGATGAAACACAGAAATCGCATCGGAATTAAATTCAAAAGGCGCAATGCCGCCTTAAGTACAAGAATAGAGACTCTTCTTACAGTCGGTGCTTTGAGCATTCCCTGTGAGACCAGAATTAGTTTCTGATACACCACTGCATGTTCAATGTATTCCTTGGACCTTCGCATTGACGATGAAACACAGAAGTCGCATCGGAATTAAATACAAAAGGCACAATGCCGTCATAAGTACAAGAATAGAGACTCTTCTTACAGTCGGTGCTTTCAGCATTCCCTGTGAGACCAGTATTAGATTCCGATACACCTCAGCGAGTTCAATGTATTCCTAGGACCTTCACATTGACGATGAAACACAGAAATCGCATCGGAATTAAATACAAAAGGCACAATGTCGCCTTAAGTACAAGAATAACCACTCTTCTTACAGTCGGTGCTTTGAGCATTCCATGTGAGTAGTATTAGTTTCCGATACACCACTGCAGGTTCAATGTATTCCTTGTACCTTCACATTGACGATGAAACAAAGAAATCGCATCGGAATTAAATAGAAAAAGCGCAATGCCGCCTTAAGTAAAGGAATAGAGACTCTTCTTACAGTCGGTGCTTTGAGCATTCCCTGTGAGACCAGTATTAGATTCCGATACACCACTGCAGGTTCAATGTATTCCTTGGACCTTCACATTGACGATGAAACACAGAAATCGCATCGGAATTAAATACAAAAGGCACAATGCCGTCTTAAGTACAAGATTAGAGACTCTTCTTACAGTCGGTGCTTTCAGCATTCCCTGTGAGACCAGTATTAGGTTCCGATACACCTCAGCAGGTTCAATGTATTCCTAGGACCTTCACATTGACGATGAAACACAGAACTTGCTTCGGAATTAAATACATAAGGTACAATGTCGCGTTAAGTACAAGAATAGACACTCTTCTTACAGTCGGTGCTTTGAGCATTCCCTGTGATACCAGTATTAGTTTCCGATACAACACTGCAGGTTCAATGCATTCCTTGGACCTTCACATTGGCGATGAAACACAGAAATCGCATCGGAATTAAATACAAAAGGCACAATGTCGCCTTAAGTACAAGAATAAGCACTCTTCTTACAGTCGGTGCTTTGTGCATTCCCTGTGAGACCAGTATTAGTTTCCGATACACCACTGCAGGTTCAATGTATTCCTTGGACCTTCACATTGACGATGAAACACAGAAATCGCATCGGAATGAAATACAAAAGGCAAACTGCCGCGTAAGTACAAGAATAGGGACTCTTCTTACAGTCGGTGCTTTCAGCATTTCCTGTGAGACCAGTATTAGTTTCCGATACACCTCAGCAGGTTCAATGTATTCCTAGGACCTTCACAATGACGATGAAACACAGAAATCGCATCGGAATTAAATACGAAAGGCACAATGTCGCCTTAAGTACAAGAATAGAGACTCTTCTTACACTCGGTGCTTTGAGCATTCCCTGTGAGACCAGTATTAGTTTCTGATACACCACTGCAGGTTCAATGTATTCCTTGGACCTTCACATTTACGAAGAAACACAGATATCGCATCGGAATTAAAGACAAAAGGCGCAATGCCGCCTTAAGTACAAGTATAGAGACTCTTCTTACAGTCGGTGATTTGAGCATTCCCTGTGAGACCAGTATTAGTTTCTGATACACCACTGCAGGTTCAATGTATTGCTTGGACCTTCACATTGACTATGAAACACAGAAATCGCATCGGAGTTAAATGCAAAAGGCACAATGCCGCCTTAAGTACAAGAATAGAGACTCTTCTTACTGTCGGTGCTTTGAGCATTCCCTGTGTGACCAGTATTAGTTTCCGATACACCACTGCAGGTTCAATGTATTCCTTGGACCTTCACATTGACGATGAAACACAGAAGTCGCATCGGAATTAATTACAAAAGGCACAATGCCGTCATAAGTACAAGAATAGAGACTCTTCTTACAGTCGGTGCTTTGAGCATTCCCTGTGAGACCAGTATTAGTTTCCGTTACACCACTGCAGGTTCAATGTATTCCTTGGACCATCACATTGACGATGAAACACAGAAATCGCATCGGAATTAAATACAAAAGGTGCAATGCCTCCTTAAGTACAAGAATAGAGACTCTTCTTACAGTCGGTGCTTTGAGCATTCCCTGTGAGGCCAGTATTAGTTTCCGATACACCACTGCAGGTTCAATGTATTCCTGGCCCTTCACATTGACGATAAAACTCAGAAATCGCATCGGAATTAAATACAAAAGGCGCAATGGCGCCTTAAGTACAAGAATAGAGACTCTTCTTACAGTCGGTGCTATGAACATTCCCTGTGAGACCTGTATTAATTTCCGATTCACCACTGTAGGTTCAATGTATTCCTTGGACCTTCACATTGACGATGAAACACAGAAATCGCATCGGAATTAAATACAAAAGGCACAATGCCGTCCTAAGTACAAGAATAGAGACTCTTCTTACAGTCGGAGCCTTCAGCATTCCCTGTGAGACCAGTATTAGTTTCCGATACACCTCAGCAAGTTCAATGTATTCCTAGGACCTTCACAATGACGATGAAACACAGAAATCGCATCGGAATTAAATACAAAAGGCACAATGTCGCCTTAAGTACAAGAATAAGCACTCTTCTTACAGACGGTGCTTTGTGCATTCCCTGTGAGACCAGTATTAGTTTCCGATACACCACTGCAGGTTCAATGTATTCCTTGGTCCTTCACATTGACGATGAAACACAGAAATCGCATCGGAATGAAATACAAAAGGCAAACTGCCGCGTAAGTACAAGAATAGGGACTCTTCTTACAGTCGGTGCTTTCAGCATTCCCTGTGAGACCAGTATTAGTTTACGATACACCTCAGCAGGTTCAATGTATTCCTAGGACCTTCACAATGACGATGAAACACAGAAATCGCATCGGAATTAAATACGAAAGGCACAATGTCGCCTTAAGTACAAGAATAGAGACTCTTCTTACACTCGGTGCTTTGAGCATTCCCTGTGAGACCAGTATTAGTTTCTGATACACCACTGCAGGTTCAATGTATTCCTTGGACCTTCACATTTACGATGAAACACAGATATCGCATCGGAATTAAAGATAAAAGGCGCAATGCCGCCTTAAGTACAAGTATAGAGACTCTTCTTACAGTCGGTGATTTGAGCATTCCCTCTAAGACCAGTATTAGTTTCTGATACACCACTGCAGGTTCAATGTTCTGCTTGGTCCTTCACATTGCCGATGAAACACAGAAATCGCATCGGAGATAAATACAAAAGGCACAATGCCCCCTTAAGTACAAGAATAGAGACTCTTCTTACTGTCGGTGCTTTGAGAATTCGCTGTGAGACCAGTATTAGTTTCCGATACACCACTGTAGGTTCAATGTATTCCTTGGACCTTCACATTGACGATGAAACACAGAAATCGCATCGTAAATTAATTACAAAAGGCACAATGCCATCATAAGTACAAGAATAGAGACTCTTCTTACAGTCGGTGCTTTGAGCATTCCCTGTGAGACCAGTATTAGTTTCCGATACACCACTGCAGGTTCAATGTATTCCTTGGACCATCACATTGACGATGAAGCACAGAAATCGCATCGGAATTAAATACAAGGGTGCAATGCCGCCTTAAGTACAAGAATAGGGACTCTTCTTACAGTCAGTGCTTTGAGCATTCCCTGTGAGACCAGTATTAGTTTCTGATACACCACTGCAGGTTCAATGTATTCCTTGGACCTTCACATTGACGATGAAACACAGAAATCGCATCGTAAATTAATTACAAAAGGCACAATGCCATCATAAGTACAAGAATAGAGACTCTTCTTACAGTCGGTGCTTTGAGCATTCCCTGTGAGACCAGTATTAGTTTCCGATACACCACTGCAGGTTCAATGTATTCCTTGGACCATCACATTGACGATGAAGCACAGAAATCGCATCGGAATTAAATACAAGGGTGCAATGCCGCCTTAAGTACAAGAATAGGGACTCTTCTTACAGTCAGTGCTTTGAGCATTCCCTGTGAGACCAGTATTAGTTTCCGATACACCACTGCAGGTTCAATGGATTCCTTGGACCTTCACATTGACGATGAAACACAGAAATCGCATCGGAATTAAATACAAAAGGCGCAATGCCGCCTTAAGTACAAGTATAGAGACTCTTCTTACAGTCGGTGCTTTGAGGATTCCCTTTGAGACCAGTATTAGTTTCTGATACACCACTGCAGGTTCAATGCATTCCTTGGACCTTCACATTGACGATGAAACACAGAAATTGAATCGCAATTAAATACAAGGGTGCAATGCCGCCTTAAGTACAAGAATAGGGAATCTTCTTACAGTCAGTGCTTTGAGCATTCCCTGTGAGACCAGTATTAGTTTCTGATACACCACTGCATGTTCAATGTATTCCTTGGACCTTCACATTGACGATGAAACACAGGTATCGCATCGGAATTAAATACAAAATGCGCAATGCCGCCTTAAGTACAAGTATAGAGACTCTTCTTACAGTCGCTGATTTGAGCATTCCCTGTGAGACCAGTATTAGTTTCTGATACACCACTGCAGGTTCAATGTATTGCTTGGACCTTCACATTGACGATGAAACACAGAAATCGCATCGGAGTTAAATACAAAAGGCACAATGCCACCTTAAGTACAAGAATAGAGACTCTCCTTACTGTCGGTGCTTTGAGCATTCCCTGTGTGACCAGTATTAGTTTCCGATACACCACTGCAGGTTCAATGTATTCCTTGGACCTTCACATTGACGTTGAAACACAGAAATCGCATCGGAATTAAATTCAAAAGGCGCAATGCCGCCTTAAGTACAAGAATAGAGACTCTTCTTACAGTCGGTGCTTTGAGCATTCCCTGTGAGACCAGTATTAGTTTCTGATACACCATTGCATGTTCAATGTATTCCTTGGACCTTCGCATTGACGATGAAACACAGAAGTCGCATCGGAATTAAATACAAAAAGCACAATGCCGTCATAAGTACAAGAATAGAGACTCTTCTTACAGTCGGTGCTTTCAGCATTCCCTGTGAGACCAGTATTAGATTCCGATACACCTCAGCAAGTTCAATGTATTCCTAGGACCTTCACATTGACGATGAAACACAGAAATCGCATCGGAATTAAATACAAAAGGCACAATGTCGCCTTAAGTACAAGAATAACCACTCTTCTTACAGTCGGTGCTTTGAGCATTCCCTGTGAGACCAGTATTAGTTTCCGATACACCACTGCAGGTTCAATGTATTCCTTGTACCTTCACATTGACGATGAAACACAGAAATCGCATCGGAATTAAATACAAAAAGCGCAATGCCGCCTTAAGTACAAGAATAGAGACTCTTCTTACAGTCGGTGCTTTGAGCATTCCCTGTGAGACAAGTATTAGATTCCGATACACCACTGCAGGTTCAATGTATTCCTTCGACCTTCACATTGACGATGAAACACAGAAATCGCATCGGAATTAAATACAAAAGGCACAATGCCGTCTTAAGTACAAGAATAGAGACTCTTCTTACAGTCGGTGCTTTCAGCATTCCCTGTGAGACCAGTATTAGGTTCCGATACACCTCAGCAGTTTCAATGTATTCCTAGGACCTTCACATTGACGATGAAACACAGAAATTGCTTCGGAATTAAATACATAAGGTACAATGTCGCGTTAAGTACAAGAATAGACACTCTTCTTACAGTCGGTGCTTTGAGCATTCCCTGTGATACCAGTATTAGTTTCCGATACAACACTGCTGGTTCAATGCATTCCTTGGACCTTCACATTGACGATGAAACACAGAAATCGCATCGGAATTAAATACGAAAGGCACAATGTCGCCTTACGTACAAGAATAGAGACTCTTCTTACACTCGGTGCTTTGAGCATTCCCTGTGAGACCAGTATTAGTTTCTGATACACCACTGCAGGTTCAAAGTATTCCTTGGACCTTCACATTTACGAAGAAACACAGATATCGCATCGGAATTAAAGACAAAAGGCGCAATGCCGCCTTAAGTACAAGTATAGAGACTCTTCTTACAGTCGGTGATTTGAGCATTCCCTGTGAGACCAGCATTAGTTTCTGATACACCACTGCAGGTTCAATGTATTGCTTGGACCTTCACATTGACTATGAAACACAGAAATCGCATCGGAGTTAAATGCAAAAGGCACAATGCCGCCTTAAGTACAAGAATAGAGACTCTTCTTACTGTCGGTGCTTTGAGCATTCCCTGTGTGACCAGTATTAGTTTCCGATACACCACTGCAGGTTCAATGTATTCCTTGGACCTTCACATTGACGTTGAAACACAGAAATCGCATCGGAATTAAATTCAAAAGGCGCAATGCCGCCTTAAGTACAAGAATAGAGACTCTTCTTACAGTCGGTGCTTTGAGCATTCCCTGTGAGACCAGTATTAGTTTCTGATACACCACTGCATGTTCAATGTATTCCTTGGACCTTCACATTGTCGATGAAACACAGAAGTCGCATCGGAATTAATTACAAAAGGCACAATGCCGTCATAAGTACAAGAATAGAGACTCTTCTTACAGTCGGTGCTTTGAGCATTCCCTGTGAGACCAGTATTAGTTTCCGTTACACCACTGCAGGTTCAATGTATTCCTTGGACCATCACATTGACGATGAAACACAGAAATCGCATCGGAATTAAATACAAAAGGTACAATGCCTCCTTAAGTACAAGAATAGAGACTCTTCTTACAGTCGGTGCTTTGAGCATTCCCTGTGAGACCAGTATTAGTTTCCGATACACCACTGCAGGTTCAATGTATTCCTGGCCCTTCACATTGACGATAAAACTCAGAAATCGCATCGGAATTAAATACAAAAGGCGCAATGGCGCCTTAAGTACAAGAATAGAGACTCTTCTTACAGTCGGTGCTATGAACATTCCCTGTGAGACCTGAATTAATTTCCGATTCACCACTGTAGGTTCAATGTATTCCTTGGACCTTCACATTGACGATGAAACACAGAAATCGCATCGGAATTAAATAGAAAAGGCACAATGCCGTCCTAAGTACAAGAATAGAGACTCTTCTTACAGTCGGAGCCTTCAGCATTCCCTGTGAGACCAGTATTAGTTTCCGATACACCTCAGCAAGTTCAATGTATTCCTAGGACCCTCACATTGACGATGAAACACAGAAATCGCATCGGAATTAAATACAAAAGGCACAATGTCGCCTTAAGTACAAGAATAAGCACTCTACTTACAGACGGTGCTTTGTGCATTCCCTGTGAGACCAGTATTAGTTTCCGATACACCACTGCAGGTTCAATGTATTCCTTGGACCTTCACATTGACGATGAAACACAGAAATCGCATCGGAATGAAATACAAAAGGCAAACTGCCGCGTAAGTACAAGAATAGGGACTCTTCTTACAGTCGGTGCTTTCAGCATTCCCTGTGAGACCAGTATTAGTTTACGATACACCTCAGCAGGTTCAATGTATTCCTAGGACCTTCACAATGACGATGAAACACAGAAATCGCATCGGAATTAAATACGAAAGGCACAATGTCGCCTTAAGTACAAGAATAGAGACTCTTCTTACACTCGGTGCTTTGAGCATTCCCTGTGAGACCAGTATTAGTTTCTGATACACCTCTGCAGGTTCAATGTATTCCTTGGACCTTCACATTTACGATGAAACACAGATATCGTATCGGAATTAAAGATAAAAGGCGCAATGCCGCCTTAAGTACAAGTATAGAGACTCTTCTTACAGTCGGTGATTTGAGCATTCCCTCTAAGACCAGTATTAGTTTCTGATACACCACTGCAGGTTCAATGTTCTGCTTGGTCCTTCACATTGCCGATGAAACACAGATATCGCATCGGAGATAAAAACAAAAGGCACAATGCCCCCTTAAGTACAAGAATAGAGACTCTTCTTACTGTCGGTGCTTTGAGAATTCGCTGTGAGACCAGTATTAGTTTCCGATACACCACTGTAGGTTCAATGTATTCCTTGGACCTTCACATTGACGATGAAACACAGAAATCGCATCGTAAATTAATTACAAAAGGCACAATGCCATCATAAGTACAAGAATAGAGACTCTACTTACAGTCGGTGCTTTGAGCATTCCCTGTGAGACCAGTATTAGTTTCCGATACACCACTGCAGGTTCAATGTATTCCTTGGACCATCACATTGACGATGAAGCACAGAAATCGCATCGGAACTAAATACAAGGGTGCAATGCCGCCTTAAGTACAAGAATAGTGACTCTTCTTACAGTCAGTGCTTTGAGCATTCCCTGTGAGACCAGTATTAGTTTCTGATACACCACTGCAGGTTCAATGTATTCCTTGGACCTTCCCATTGACGATGAAACACAGAAATCGCATCGTAAATTAATTACAAAAGGCACAATGCCATCATAAGTACAAGAATAGAGACTCTTCTTACAGTCGGTGCTTTGAGCATTCCCTGTGAGACCAGTATTAGTTTCCGATACACCACTGCAGGTTCAATGTATTCCTTGGACCATCACATTGACGATGAAGCACAGAAATCGCATCGGAATTAAATACAAGGGTGCAATGCCGCCTTAAGTACAAGAATAGGGCCTCTTCTTACAGTCAGTGCTTTGAGCATTCCCTGTGAGACCAGTATTAGTTTCCGATACACCACTGCAGGTTCAATGGATTCCTTGGACCTTCACATTGACGATGAAACACAGAAATCGCATCGGAATTAAATACAAAAGGCGCAATGCCGCCTTAGGTACAAGAATAGAGACTCTTCTTACAGTCGGTGCTTTGAGGATTCCCTTTGAGACCAGTATTAGTTTCTGATACACCACTGCAGGTTCAATGCATTCCTTGGACCTTCACATTGACGATGAAACACAGAAATCGAATCGCAATTAAATACAAAAGGCACAATGCCGCCTTAAGTACAAGAATAGAGACTCTTCTTACAGTCGGTGCTATGAGCATTCCCTGTGAGACTAGTATTAGTTTCCGATACATCACTGCAGGTTCAATGTATTCCTTGGACCTTCACATTGACGATGAAACACAGAAATCGCAATGGAATTAAATACAAAAGGCGCAATGCCGCCTTAAGTACAAGAATAGAGACTCTTCTTACAGTCGGTGCTTTGAGCATTCCCTGTGAGACCAGTATTAGATTCCGATACACCACTGCCGGTTCAATGTATTCCTTGGACCTTCACATTGACGATGAAACACAGAAATCGCATCGAAATTAAATACAAAAGGCACAACGCCGTCTTAAGTACAAGAATAGAGACTCTTCTTACAGTCGGTGCTTTCAGCATTCCCAGTGAGACCAGTATTAGTTTCCGATACACCTCAGCAGGTTCAATGTATTCCTAGGACCTTCACATTGACGATGAAATACAAAAATCGCATCGGAATTAAATTCAAAAGGCACAATGTCGCCTTAACTACAAGAATAGAGACTCTTATTACAGTCGGTGATTTGAGCATTCCCTGTGAGACCAGAATTAGTTTCCAATACACCACTCCAGTTTCAATGTATTCCTTGGACATTCACATTGACGATGTAACACAGAAATCGCATCGGAATGAAATACAAAAGGCAAACTGCCGCGTAAGTACAAGAATAGAGACTCTTCTTACAGTCGGTGCTTTGAGCATTCCCTGTGAGACCAGTATTAGTTTCCGATACACCACCGAAGGTTCAATGTATTCCTTGTACCTTCACATTGACGATGAAACACAGAAATCGCATCGGAATTAAATACAAAAAGCGCAATGCCGCCTTAAGTACAAGAATAGAGACTCTTCTTACAGTCGGTGCTTTGAGCATTCCCTGTGAGACCAGTATTAGATTCCGATACACCACTGCAGGTTCAATGTATTCCGTGGACCTTCACATTGACGATGAAACACAGAAATCGCATCGGAATTAAATACAAAAGGCACAATGCCGTCTTAAGTACAAGAATAGAGACTCTTCTTACAGTCGGTGCTTTCAGCATTCCCTGTGAGACCAGTATTAGGTTCCGATACACCTCAGCAGGTTCAATGTATTCCTAGGACCTTCACATAGACGATGAAACACAGAAATTGCTTCGGAATTAAATACATAAGGTACAATGTCGCGTTAAGTACAAGAATAGACACTCTTCTTACAGTCGGTGCTTTGAGCATTCCCTGTGATACCAGTATTAGTTTCCGATACAACACTGCAGGTTCAATGCATTCCTTGGACCTTCACATTGACGATGAAACACAGAAATCGCATCGGAATTAAATACAAAAGGCACAATGTCGCCTTAAGTACAAGAATAAGCACTCTTCTTACAGTCGGTGCTTTGTGCATTCCCTGTGAGACCAGTATTAGTTTCCGATACACCACTGCAGGTTCAATGTATTCCTTGGACCTTCACATTGACGATGAAACACAGAAATCGCATCGGAATGAAATACAAAAGGCAAACTGCCGCGTAAGTACAAGAATAGGGACTCTTCTTACAGTCGGTGCTTTCAGCATTCCCTGTGAGACCAGTATTAGTTTACGATACACCTCAGCAGGTTCAATGTATTCCTAGGACCTTCACAATGACGATGAAACACAGAAATCGCATCGGAATTAAATACGAAAGGCACAATGTCGCCTTAAGTACAAGAATAGAGACTCTTCTTACACTCGGTGCTTTGAGCATTCCCTGTGAGACCAGTATTAGTTTCTGATACACCTCTGCAGGTTCAATGTATTCCTTGGACCTTCACATTTACGATGAAACACAGATATCGTATCGGAATTAAAGATAAAAGGCGCAATGCCGCCTTAAGTACAAGTATAGAGACTCTTCTTACAGTCGGTGATTTGAGCATTCCCTCTAAGACCAGTATTAGTTTCTGATACACCACTGCAGGTTCAATGTTCTGCTTGGTCCTTCACATTGCCGATGAAACACAGATATCGCATCGGAGATAAAAACAAAAGGCACAATGCCCCCTTAAGTACAAGAATAGAGACTCTTCTTACTGTCGGTGCTTTGAGAATTCGCTGTGAGACCAGTATTAGTTTCCGATACACCACTGTAGGTTCAATGTATTCCTTGGACCTTCACATTGACGATGAAACACAGAAATCGCATCGTAAATTAATTACAAAAGGCACAATGCCATCATAAGTACAAGAATAGAGACTCTACTTACAGTCGGTGCTTTGAGCATTCCCTGTGAGACCAGTATTAGTTTCCGATACACCACTGCAGGTTCAATGTATTCCTTGGACCATCACATTGACGATGAAGCACAGAAATCGCATCGGAACTAAATACAAGGGTGCAATGCCGCCTTAAGTACAAGAATAGTGACTCTTCTTACAGTCAGTGCTTTGAGCATTCCCTGTGAGACCAGTATTAGTTTCTGATACACCACTGCAGGTTCAATGTATTCCTTGGACCTTCCCATTGACGATGAAACACAGAAATCGCATCGTAAATTAATTACAAAAGGCACAATGCCATCATAAGTACAAGAATAGAGACTCTTCTTACAGTCGGTGCTTTGAGCATTCCCTGTGAGACCAGTATTAGTTTCCGATACACCACTGCAGGTTCAATGTATTCCTTGGACCATCACATTGACGATGAAGCACAGAAATCGCATCGGAATTAAATACAAGGGTGCAATGCCGCCTTAAGTACAAGAATAGGGCCTCTTCTTACAGTCAGTGCTTTGAGCATTCCCTGTGAGACCAGTATTAGTTTCCGATACACCACTGCAGGTTCAATGGATTCCTTGGACCTTCACATTGACGATGAAACACAGAAATCGCATCGGAATTAAATACAAAAGGCGCAATGCCGCCTTAGGTACAAGAATAGAGACTCTTCTTACAGTCGGTGCTTTGAGGATTCCCTTTGAGACCAGTATTAGTTTCTGATACACCACTGCAGGTTCAATGCATTCCTTGGACCTTCACATTGACGATGAAACACAGAAATCGAATCGCAATTAAATACAAAAGGCACAATGCCGCCTTAAGTACAAGAATAGAGACTCTTCTTACAGTCGGTGCTATGAGCATTCCCTGTGAGACTAGTATTAGTTTCCGATACATCACTGCAGGTTCAATGTATTCCTTGGACCTTCACATTGACGATGAAACACAGAAATCGCAATGGAATTAAATACAAAAGGCGCAATGCCGCCTTAAGTACAAGAATAGAGACTCTTCTTACAGTCGGTGCTTTGAGCATTCCCTGTGAGACCAGTATTAGATTCCGATACACCACTGCCGGTTCAATGTATTCCTTGGACCTTCACATTGACGATGAAACACAGAAATCGCATCGAAATTAAATACAAAAGGCACAACGCCGTCTTAAGTACAAGAATAGAGACTCTTCTTACAGTCGGTGCTTTCAGCATTCCCAGTGAGACCAGTATTAGTTTCCGATACACCTCAGCAGGTTCAATGTATTCCTAGGACCTTCACATTGACGATGAAATACAAAAATCGCATCGGAATTAAATTCAAAAGGCACAATGTCGCCTTAACTACAAGAATAGAGACTCTTATTACAGTCGGTGATTTGAGCATTCCCTGTGAGACCAGAATTAGTTTCCAATACACCACTCCAGTTTCAATGTATTCCTTGGACATTCACATTGACGATGTAACACAGAAATCGCATCGGAATGAAATACAAAAGGCAAACTGCCGCGTAAGTACAAGAATAGAGACTCTTCTTACAGTCGGTGCTTTGAGCATTCCCTGTGAGACCAGTATTAGTTTCCGATACACCACCGAAGGTTCAATGTATTCCTTGTACCTTCACATTGACGATGAAACACAGAAATCGCATCGGAATTAAATACAAAAAGCGCAATGCCGCCTTAAGTACAAGAATAGAGACTTTTCTTACAGTCGGTGCTTTGAGCATTCCCTGTGAGACCAGTATTAGATTCCGATACACCACTGCAGGTTCAATGTATTCCGTGGACCTTCACATTGACGATGAAACACAGAAATCGCATCGGAATTAAATACAAAAGGCACAATGCCGTCTTAAGTACAAGAATAGAGACTCTTCTTACAGTCGGTGCTTTCAGCATTCCCTGTGAGACCAGTATTAGGTTCCGATACACCTCAGCAGGTTCAATGTATTCCTAGGACCTTCACATAGACGATGAAACACAGAAATTGCTTCGGAATTAAATACATAAGGTACAATGTCGCGTTAAGTACAAGAATAGACACTCTTCTTACAGTCGGTGCTTTGAGCATTCCCTGTGATACCAGTATTAGTTTCCGATACAACACTGCAGGTTCAATGCATTCCTTGGACCTTCACATTGACGATGAAACACAGAAATCGCATCGGAATTAAATACAAAAGGCACAATGTCGCCTTAAGTACAAGAATAAGCACTCTTCTTACAGTCGGTGCTTTGTGCATTCCCTGTGAGACCAGTATTAGTTTCCGATACACCACTGCAGGTTCAATGTATTCCTTGGACCTTCACATTGACGATGAAACACAGAAATCGCATCGGAATGAAATACAAAAGGCAAACTGCCGCGTAAGTACAAGAATAGGGACTCTTCTTACAGTCGGTGCTTTCAGCATTTCCTGTGAGACCTGTATTAGTTTCCGATACACCTCAGCAGGTTCAATGTATTCCTAGGACCTTCACAATGACGATGAAACACAGAAATCGCATCGGAATTAAATACGAAAGGCACAATGTCGCCTTAAGTACAAGAATGGAGACTCTTCTTACACTCGGTGCTTTGAGCATTCCCTGTGAGACCAGTATTAGTTTCTGATACACCACTGCAGGTTCAATGTATTCCTTGGACCTTCACATTTACGAAGAAACACAGATATCGCATCGGAATTAAAGACAAAAGGCGCAATGCCGCCTTAAGTACAAGTATAGAGACTCTTCTTACAGTCGGTGATTAGAGCATTCCCTGTGAGACCAGTATTAGTTTATGATACACCACTGCAGGTTCAATGTATTGCTTGGACCTTCACATTGACTATGAAACACAGAAATCGCATCGGAGTTAAATACAAAAGGCACAATGCCGCCTTAAGTACAAGAATAGAGACTCTTCTTACTGTCGGTGCTTTGAGCATTCCCTGTGTGACCAGTATTAGTTTCCGATACACCACTGCAGGTTCAATGTATTCCTTGGACCTTCACATTGACGTTGAAACACAGAAATCGCATCGGAATTAAATTCAAAAGGCGCAATGCCGCCTTAAGTACAAGAATAGAGACTCTTCTTACAGTCGGTGCTTTGAGCATTCCCTGTGAGACCAGTATTAGTTTCTGATACACCACTGCATGTTCAATGTATTCCTTGGACCTTCACATTGTCGATGAAACACAGAAGTCGCATCGGAATTAATTACAAAAGGCACAATGCCGTCATAAGTACAAGAATAGAGACTCTTCTTACAGTCGGTGCTTTGAGCATTCCCTGTGAGACCAGTATTAGTTTCCGTTACACCACTGCAGGTTCAATGTATTCCTTGGACCATCACATTGACGATGAAACACAGAAATCGCATCGGAATTAAATACAAAAGGTGCAATGCCTCCTTAAGTACAAGAATAGAGACTCTTCTTACAGTCGGTGCTTTGAGCATTCCCTGTGAGACCAGTATTAGTTTCCGATACACCACTGCAGGTTCAATGTATTCCTGGCCCTTCACATTGACGATAAAACTCAGAAATCGCATCGGAATTAAATACAAAAGGCGCAATGGCGCCCTAAGTACAAGAATAGAGACTCTTCTTACAGTCGGTGCTATGAACATTCCCTGTGAGACCTGTATTAATTTCCGATTCACCACTGTAGGTTCAATGAATTCCTTAGACCTTCACATTGACGATGAAACACAGAAATCGCATCGGAATTAAATACAAAAGGCACAATGCCGTCCTAAGTACAAGAATAGAGACTCTTCTTACAGTCGGAGCTTTCAGCATTCCCTGTGAGACCAGTATTAGTTTCTGATACACCTCAGCAAGTTCAATGTATTCCTAGGACCTTCACACTGACGATGAAACACAGAAATCGCATCGGAATTAAATACAAAAGGCACAATGTCGCCTTAAGTACAAGAATAAGCACTCTTCTTACAGACGGTGCTTTGTGCACTCCCTGTGAGACCAGTATTAGTTTCCGATACACCACTGCAGGTTCAATGTATTCCTTGGACTTTCACATTGACGATGAAACACAGAAATCGCATCGGAATGAAATACAAAAGGCAAACTGCCGCGTAAGTACAAGAATAGGGACTCTTCTTACAGTCGGTGCTTTCAGCATTCCCTGTGAGACCAGTATTAGTTTACGATACACCTCAGCAGGTTCAATGTATTCCTAGGACCTTCACAATGACGATGAAACACAGAAATCGCATCGGAATTAAATACGAAAGGCACAATGTCGCCTTAAGTACAAGAATAGAGACTCTTCTTACACTCGGTGCTTTGAGCATTCCCTGTGAGACCAGTATTAGTTTCTGATACACCACTGCAGGTTCAATGTATTCCTTGGACCTTCACATTTACGATGAAACACAGATATCGCATCGGAATTAAAGATAAAAGGCGCAATGCCGCCTTAAGTACAAGTATAGAGACTCTTCTTACAGTCGGTGATATGAGCATTCCCTCTAAGACCAGTATTAGTTTCTGATACACCACTGCAGGTTCAATGTTCTGCTTGGTCCTTCACATTGCCGATGAAACACAGAAATCGCATCGGAGATAAATACAAAACGCACAATGCCCCCTTAAGTACAAGAATAGAGACTCTTCTTACTGTCGGTGCTTTGAGAATTCGCTGTGAGACCAGTATTAGTTTCCGATACACCACTGTAGGTTCAATGTATTCCTCGGACCTTCACATTGACGATGAAACACAGAAATCGCATCGTAAATTAATTACAAAAGGCACAATGCCATCATAAGTACAAGAATAGACTCTTCTTACAGTCGGTGCTTTGAGCATTCCCTGTGAGACCAGTATTAGTTTCCGATACACCACTGCAGGTTCAATGTATTCCTTGGACCATCACATTGACGATGAAGCACAGAAATCGTATCGGAATTAAATACAAGGGTGCAATGCCGCCTTAAGTACAAGAATAGGGACTCTTCTTACAGTCAGTGCTTTGAGCATTCCCTGTGAGATCAGTATTAGTTTCTGATACACCACTGCAGGTTCAATGTATTCCTTGGACCTTCACATTGACGATGAAACACAGAAATCGCATCGTAAATTAATTACAAAAGGCACAATGCCATCATAAGTACAAGAATAGAGACTCTTCTTACAGTCGGTGCTTTGAGCATTCCCTGTGAGACCAGTATTAGTTTCCGATACACCACTGCAGATTCAATGTATTCCTTGGACCATCACATTGACGATGAAGCACAGAAATCGCATCGGAATTAAATACAAGGGTGCAATGCCGCCTTAAGTACAAGAATAGGGACTCTTCTTACAGTCAGTGCTTTGAGCATTCCCTGTGAGACCAGTATTAGTTTCCGATACACCACTGCAGGTTCAATGGATTCCTTGGACCTTCACATTGACGATGAAACACAGAAATCGCATCGGAATTAAATACAAAAGGCGCAATGCCGCCTTAAGTACAAGAATAGAGACTCTTCTTACAGTCGGTGCTTTGAGCATTCCCTTTGAGACCAGTATTAGTTTCTGATACACCACTGCAGGTTCAATGCATTCCTTGGACCTTCACATTGACGATGAAACACAGAAATCGAATCGGAATTAAATACAAAAGGCACAATGCCGCCTTAAGTACAAGAATAGAGACTCTTCTTACAGTCGGTGCTATGAGCATTCCCTGTGAGACCAGTATTAGTTTCCGATACACCACTGCAGGTTCAATGTATTCCTTGGACCTTCACAGTGACGATGAAACACAGAAATCGCATTGGAATAAAATACAAAAGGCGCAATGCCGCCTTAAGTACAAGAATAGATACTCTTCTTACAGTCGGTGCTTTGAGCATTCCCTGTGAGACCAGTATTAGATTCCGATACACCACTGCCGGTTCAATGTATTCCTTGGACCTTCACATTGACGATGAAACACAGAAATCGCATCGAAATTTAATACAAAAGGAACAACGCCGTCTTAAGTACAAGAATAGAGACTCTTCTTACAGTCGGTGCTTTCAGCATTCCCTGTGAGACCAGTATTAGTTTCCGATACACCTCAGCAGGTTCAATGTATTCCTAGGACCTTCACATTGACGATGAAATACAAAAATCGCATCGGAATTAAATTCAAAAGGCACAATGTCGCCTTAACTACAAGAATAGAGACTCTTATTACAGTCGGTGCTTTGAGCATTCCCTGTGAGACCAGAATTAGTTTCCAATACACCACTCCAGTTTCAATGTATTCCTTGGACATTCACATTGACGATGTAACACAGAAATCGCATCGGAATGAAATACAAAAGGCAAACTGCCGCGTAAGTACAAGAATAGAGACTCTTCTTACAGTCGGTTCTTTGAGCATTCCCTGTGAGACCAGAATTAGTTTCCGATACACCACTCCAGTTTCAATGTATTCCTTGGACATTCACATTGACGATGTAACACAGAAATCGCATCGGAATGAAATACAAAAGGCAAACTGCCGCGTAAGTACAAGAATAGAGACTCTTCTTACAGTCGGTGCTTTGAGCATTCCCTGTGAGACCAGTATTAGTTTCCGATACACCTCAGCAGGTTCAATGTATTCCTAGGACCTTCACATTGACGATGAAACACAGAAATCGCATCGGAATTAAATACAAAAGGCACAATGCCGCCTTAAGTACAAGAATAAGCACTCTTCTTACAGACGGTGCTTTGTGCATTCCCTGTGAGACCAGTATTAGTTTCCGATACACCACTGCAGGTTCAATGTATTCCTTGGACCTTCACATTGACGATGAAACACAGAAATCGCATCGTAAATTAATTACAAAAGGCACAATGCCATCATAAGTACAAGAATAGAGACTCTTCTTACAGTCGGTGCTTTGAGCATTCCCTGTGAGACCAGTATTAGTTTCCGATACACCACTGCAGGTTCAGTGTATTCCTTGGACCATCACATTGACGATGAAGCACAGAAATCGCATCGGAATTAAATACAAGGGTGCAATGCCGCCTTAAGTACAAGAATAGGGACTCTTCTTACTGTCCGTGCTTTGAGCATTCCCCGTGAGACCAGTACTAGTTTCTGATACACCACTGCAGGTTCAATGTATTCCTTGGACCTTCACATTGACGATGAAACACAGAAATCGCATCGTAAATTAATTACAAAAGGCACAATGCCATCATAAGTACAAGAATAGAGACTCTTCTTACAGTCGGTGCTTTGAGCATTCCCTGTGAGACCAGTATTAGTTTCCGATACACCACTGCAGGTTCAATGTTTTCCTTGGACCATCACATTGACGATGAAGCACAGAAATCGCATCGGAATTAAATACAAGGGTGCAATGCCGCCTTAAGTACAAGAATAGGGACTCTTCTTACAGTCAGTGCTTTCAGCATTCCCTGTGAGACCAGTATTAGTTTCCGATACACCTCAGCAGGTTCAATGTATTCCTAGGACCTTCACATTGACGATGAAATACAAAAATCGCATCGGAATTAAATTCAAAAGGCACAATGTCGCCTTAACTACAAGAATAGAGACTCTTCTTACACTCGGTGCTTTGAGCATTCCCTGTGAGACCAGTATTAGTTTCTGATACACCATTGCAGGTTCAATGTATTCCTTGGACCTTCACATTTACGATGAAACACAGATATCGCATCGGAATTAAAGATAAAAGGCGCAATGCCGCCTTAAGTACAAGTATAGAGACACTTCTTACAGTCGGTGATTTGAGCATTCCCTCTAAGACCAGTATTAGTTTCTGATACACCACTGCAGGTTCAATGTTCTGCTTGGTCCTTCACATTGCCGATGAAACACAGAAATCACATCGGAGATAAATACAAAAGGCACAATGCCCCCTTAAGTACAAGAATAGAGACTCTTCTTACTGTCGGTGCTTTGAGAATTCGCTGTGAGACCAGTATTAGTTTCCGATACACCACTGTAGGTTCAATGTATTCCTTGGACCTTCACATTGACGATGAAACACAGAAATCGCATCGTAAATTAATTACAAAAGGCACAATGCCATCATAAGTACAAGAATAGAGACTCTTCTTACAGTCGGTGCTTTGAGCATTCCCTGTGAGACCAGTATTAGATTCCGATACACCACTGCCGGTTCAATGTATTCCTTGGACCTTCACATTGACGATGAAACACAGAAATCGCATCGAAATTAAATACAAAGGGAACAACGCCGTCTTAAGTACAAGAATAGAGACTCTTCTTACAGTCGGTGCTTTCAGCATTCCCTGTGAGACCAGTATTAGTTTCCGATACACCTCAGCAGGTTCAATGTATTCCTAGGACCTTCACATTGACGATGAAATACAAAAATCGCATCGGAATTAAATTCAAAAGGCACAATGTCGCCTTAACTACAAGAATAGAGACTCTTATTACAGTCGGTGCTTTGAGCATTCCCTGTGAGACCAGAATTAGTTTCCAATACACCACTCCAGTTTCAATGTATTCCTTGGACATTCACATTGACGATGTAACACAGAAATCGCATCGGAATGAAATACAAAAGGCAAACTGCCGCGTAAGTACAAGAATAGAGACTCTTCTTACAGTCGGTGCTTTGAGCATTCCCTGTGAGACCAGAATTAGTTTCCGATACACCACTCCAGTTTCAATGTATTCCTTGGACATTCACATTGACGATGTAACACAGAAATCGCATCGGAATGAAATACAAAAGGCAAACTGCCGCGTAAGTGCAAGAATAGAGACTCTTCTTACAGTCGGTGCTTTGAGCATTCCCTGTGAGACCAGTATTAGTTTCCGATACACCTCAGCAGGTTCAATGTATTCCTAGGACCTTCACATTGACGATGAAACACAGAAATCGCATCGGAATTAAATACAAAAGGCACAATGTCGCCTTAAGTACAAGAATAAGCACTCTTCTTACAGACGGTGCTTTGTGCATTCCCTGTGAGACCAGTATTAGTTTCCGATACACCACTGCAGGTTCAATGTATTCCTTGGACCTTCACATTGACGATGAAACACAGAAATCGCATCGGAATGAAATACAAAAGGCAAACTGCCGCGTAAGTACAAGAATAGGGACTCTTCTTACAGTCGGTGCTTTCAGCATTCTCTGTGAGACCAGTATTAGATTACGATACACCTCAGCAGGTTCAATGTATTCCTAGGACCTTCACAATGACGATGAAACACAGAAATCGCATCGGAATTAAATACGAAAGGCACAATGTCGCCTTAAGTACAAGAATAGAGACTCTTCTTACACTCGGTGCTTTGAGCATTCCCTGTGAGACCAGTATTAGTTTCTGATACACCACTGCAGGTTCAATGTATTCCTTGGACCTTCACATTGACGATGAAACACAGATATCGCATCGGAATTAAAGATAAAAGGCGCAATGCCGCCTTAAGTACAAGTATAGAGACACTTCTTACAGTCGGTGATTTGAGCATTCCCTCTAAGACCAGTATTAGTTTCTGATACACCACTGCAGGTTCAATGTTCTGCTTGGTCCTTCACATTGCCGATGAAACACAGAAATCACATCGGAGATAAATACAAAAGGCACAATGCCCCCTTAAGTACAAGAATAGAGACTCTTCTTACTGTCGGTGCTTTGAGAATTCGCTGTGAGACCAGTATTAGTTTCCGATACACCACTGTAGGTTCAATGTATTCCTTGGACCTTCACATTGACGATGAAACACAGAAATCGCATCGTAAATTAATTACAAAAGGCAGAATGCCATCATAAGTACAAGAATAGAGACTCTTCTTACAGTCGGTGCTTTGAGCATTCCCTGTGAGACCAGTATTAGTTTCCGATACACCACTGCAGGTTCAATGTATTCCTTGGACCATCACATTGACGATGAAGCACATAAATCGCATCGGAATTAAATACAAGGGTGCAATGCCGCCTTAAGTACAAGAATAGGGACTCTTCTTACAGTCCGTGCTTTGAGCATTCCCTGTGAGACCAGTATTAGTTTCTGATACACCACTGCAGGTTCAATGTATTCCTGGGACCTTCACATTGACGATGAAACACAGAAATCGCATCGGAATTAAATACGAAAGGCTCAATGCCGCATTAAGTACCAGAATAGAGACTCTTCTTACAGTCGGTGCTTTGAGCATTGCCTGTGAGACCAGAATGAGTTTCCGATACACCACTCCAGGTTCAATGTATTCCTTCGACATTCACATTGACGATGAAACACAGAAATCGCATCGGAATGAAACACAAAAGGCAAACTGCCGCGTAAGTATAAGAATTGAGACTCTTCTTACAGTCGGTGCTTTCAGCATTCCCTGTGAGACCAGTATTAGTTTCCGATACACCTCAGCAGGTTCAATGTAATCCTAGGACCTTCACATTAACGATGAAACACAGAAATCGCATCGGAATTAAATAATAAAGCACAATGTCGCCTTAAGTACAAGAATAGAGACTCTTCTTACAGTCGGTGCTTTGAGCATTCCCTGTGAGACCAGTATTAGTGTCCGATACACCACTGCAGGTTCAATGTATTCCTAGGACCTTCACATTGACGATGAAACACAGAAATCGCATTGGAATTAAATACAAAAGGCACAGTGTCGCCTTAAGTACAAGTATAGGGATTCATCTTACAGTCGGTGCTTTGAGCATTCCCTGTGAGACCAGTATTAGTTTCCGATACACCACTCCAGATTCAATGTATTCCTTGGACATTCACATTGACGATGAAACACAGAAATCGCATCGGAATGAAAAACAAAAGGCAAACTGCCGCGTAAGTACAAGAATAGAGACTCTTCTTACAGTCGGTGCTTTCAGCAATCCCTGTGAGACCAGTATTAGTTTCCGATACACCTCAGCAGGTTCAATGTATTCCTAGGACCTTCACATTGACGATGAAACACAGAAATCGCATCGGAATTAAATTCAAAAGGCACAATGTCGCCTTAAGTACAAGAATAGACACTCTTCTTACAGTCGGTGCTTTGATCATTCCCTGTGACACCAGTATTAGTTTCCGATACACCATTCCAGGTTCAATGTATTCCTTCGACATTCACATTGACGATGAAACACAGAAATCGCATCGGAATGATATACAAAAGGCAAACTGCTGCGTAAGTACAAGAATTGAGACTCTTCTTACAGTCGGTGCTTTCAGCATTCCCTGTGAGACCAGTATTAGTTTCCGATACACCTCAGCAGGTTCAATGTAATCCTAGGACCTTCACATTGACGATGAAACACAGAAATCGCATCGGAATTAAATAAAAAAAGCACAATGTCGCCTTAAGTACAAGAATAGAGACTCTTCTTACAGTCGGTGCTTTGAGCATTCCCTGTGAGACCAGTATTAGTTTCCGATACACCACTGCAGGTTCAATATATTCCTAGGACATTCACATTGACGATGAAACACAGAAATCGCATTGGAATTAAATACAAAAGGCACAGTGTCGCCTTAAGTACAAGTATAGAGACTCTTCTTACAGTCGGTGCTTTGAGCATTCCCTGTGAGACCAGTATTAGTTTCCGATACACCACTCCAGATTCAATGTATTCCTTGGACATTCACATTGACGATGAAACACAGAAATCGCATCGAAATGAAAAACAAAAGGCAAACTGCCGCGTAAGTACAAGAATAGAGATTCTTCTTACAGTCGTTGCTTTCAACTTTCCCTGTGAGACCAGTATTTGTTTCCGATACACCTCAGCAGGTTCAATGTATTCCTAGGACCTTCACATTGACGATGAAACACAGAAATCGCATCGGAATTAAATTCACAAGGCACAATGTCGCCTTAAGTACAAGAATAGACACTCTTCTTACAGTCGGTGTTTTGATCTTTCCCTGTGACACCAGTATTAGTTTCCGATACACCACTGCAGGTTCAATGAATTCCTTCGAACTTCACATTGACGATGAAACACAGAAATCGCAACTGAATGAAATACAAAAGGCACAATGCCACCTTAAGTACAAGAACAGAAACTCTTCTTACAGTCGGTGCTTTGAGCATTCCCTGTGAGACCAGTAATAGTTTCCGATACACCACTCCAGGTTCAATGTAATCCTTGGACATTCACATTGGCGATGAAACACAGAAATCGTATCGGAATGAAATACAAAAGGCGAACTGCCGCGTAAGTACAAGAATAGAGACTCTTCTTACAGTCGGTGCTTTCAGCAATCCCTGTGAGACCAGTATTAGTTTCCGATACACCTCAGCAGGTGCAATGTATTCATAGGACCTTCACATTGACGATGAAACACAGAAATCACATCGGAATTAAATACAAAAGGCACAATGCCGCCTTAAGTGCAAGAATAGAGACTCTTCTTACAGTCGGTGCTTTGAGCATTCCCTGTGGGACCAGAATTAGTTTCCGATACACCACTCCAGGTTAAATGTATTCCTTCGACATTCACATTGACGATGAAACACAGGAATCGCATCGGAATGAAAAACAAAAGGCAAACTGCCGCGTAAGTACAAGAATAGAGACTCTTCTTACAGTCGGTGCTTTCAGCATTCCCTGTGAGACCAGTATTAGTTTCCGATACACCTCAGCAGGTTCAATGTATTCCTAGGACCTTCACATTGACGATGAAACACAGAAATCGCATCGGAATTAAATTCAAAAGGCACAATGTCGCCTTAAGTACAAGAATAGACACTCTTCTTACAGTCGGTGCTTTGAGCATTCCCTGTAAGACCAGTATTAGTTTCCGATACACCACTGCAGGTTCAATGTATTCCTTGGACCTTCACATTGACGATGAGACACAGAAATCGCATCGGAATTAAATACAAAAGGCACAATGCAGCATTAAGTACAAGAATAGCGACTCTTCTTACAGTCGGTGCTTTGAGCATTCCCTGTGAGACCAGAATTAGTTTCCGATACACTACCCCGTGTTCAATGTATTCCTTGGACCTTCACATTGACGATGAAACACAGAAATCGCATCGGAATTAAATACAAATCGCACAATGCCGCCTTAAGTACAAGAATTGTGACTCTTCTTACAGTCGGTGTTTTGAGCATTCCCTGTGAGACCAGTATTAGTTTCCGATACACCACTGCAGGTTCAATGTATTCCTTCGAACTTCACATTGACGATGAAACACAGAAATCGCATCTGAATGAAATACAAAAGGCACAATGGCTCCTTAAGTACAAGAACACAAACTCTTCTTACAGTCGGTGCTTTGAGCATTCCCTGTGAGACCAGTATTAGTTTCCGATACACCACTGCAGGTTCAATGTAATCCTTGGACATTCACATTGACGAAGAAACACCGAAATCGGATCGGAGTTAAATACAAAAGGCACAATGCCGTCTTAAGTACAAGAATAGAGACTCTTCTTACAGTCGGTGCTTTGAGTATTCCCTGTGAGACCAGTATTAGTTTCCGATACACCACTCCAGGTTCAATGTATTCCTTGGACATTCACATTGACGATGAAACACAGAAATCGCATCGGACTGAAATACAAAAGGCAAACTGCCGCGTAAGTACAAGAATAGAGACTCTTCTTACAGTCGGTGCTTTCAGCATTCCCTGTGAGACCGGTATTAGTTTCCGATACACCTCAGCAGGTTCAATGTATTCGTAGGACCTTCACATTGACGATGAAACACAGAAATCGCATCGGAACTAAATACAAAAGGCACAATGACGCCTGAAGTACAAGAATAGAGACTCTTCTCACAGTCGGTGCTTTGAGCATTAACTCTGAGACCAGTATTAGTTTCCGATACACCACTCCAGGTTCAATGTAATCCTTGGACATTCACATTGACGATGAAACACAGAAATCGTATCGGAATGAAATACAAAAGGCGAACTGCCGCGTAAGTACAAGAATAGAGACTCTTCTTACAGTCGGTGCTTTCAGCAATCCCTGTGAGACCAGTATTAGTTTCCGATACACCTCAGCAGGTTCAATGTATTCATAGGACCTTCACATTGACGATGAAACACAGAAATCGCATCGGAATTAAATACAAAAGGCACAATGCCGCCTTAAGTGCAAGAATAGAGACTCTTCTTACAGTCGGTGCTTTGAGCATTCCCTGTGGGACCAGAATTAGTTTCCGATACACCACTCCAGGTTCAATGTATTCCTTCGACATTCACATTGACGATGAAACACAGAAATCGCATCGGAATGAAACACAAAAGGCAAACTGCCGCGTAAGTATAAGAATTGAGACTCTTCTTACAGTCGGTGCTTTCAGCATTCCCTGTGAGACCAGTATTAGTTTCCGATACACCTCAGCAGGTTCAATGTAATCCTAGGACCTTCACATTAACGATGAAACACAGAAATCGCATCGGAATTAAATAAAAAAGCACAATGTCGCCTAAAGTACAAGAATAGAGACTCTTCTTACAGTCGGTGCTTTGAGCATTCCCTGTGAGACCAGTATTAGTTTCCGATACACCACTGCAGGTTCAATGTATTCCTAGGACCTTCACATTGACGATGAAACACAGAAATCGCATTGGAATTAAATACAAAAGGCACAGTGTCGCCTTAAGTACAAGAATAGGGACTCTTCTTGCAGTCGGTGCTTTGAGCATTCCCTGTGAGACCAGTATTAGTTTCCGATACACCACTCCAGATTCAATGTATTCCTTGGACATTCACATTGACGATGAAACACAGAAATCGCATCGGAATGAAAAACAAAAGGCAAACTGCCGCGTAAGTACAAGAATAGAGACTCTTCTTACAGTCGGTGCTTTCAGCAATCCCTGTGAGACCAGTATTAGTTTCCGATACACCTCAGCAGGTTTAATGTATTCCTAGGACCTTCATATTGACGATGAAACACAGAAATCGCATCGGAATTATATTCAAAAGGCACAATGTCGCCTTAAGTACAAGAATAGACACTCTTCTTACAGTCGGTGCTTTGATCATTCCCTGTGACACCAGTATTAGTTTCCGATACACCATTCCAGGTTCAATGTATTCCTTCGACATTCACATTGACGATGAAACACAGAAATCGCATCGGAATGAAATACAAAAGGCAAACTGCTGCGTAAGTACAAGAATTGAGACTCTTCTTACAGTCGGTGCTTTCAGCATTCCCTGTGAGACCAGTATTAGTTTCCGATACACCTCAGCAGGTTCAATGTAATCCTAGGACCTTCACATTGACGATGAAACACAGAAATCGCATCGGAATTAAATAAAAAAAGCACAATGTCGCCTTAAGTACAAGAATAGAGACTCTTCTTACAGTCGATGCTTTGAGCATTCCCTGTGAGACCAGTATTAGTTTCCGATACACCACTGCAGGTTCAATGTATTCCTAGGACCTTCACATTGACGATGAAACACAGAAATCGCATTGGAATTAAATACAAAAGGCACAGTGTCGCCTGAAGTACAAGTATAGAGACTCTTCTTACAGTCGGTGCTTTGAGCATTCCCTGTGAGACCAGTATCAGTTTCCGATACACCACTCCAGATTCAATGTATTCCTTGGACATTCACATTGACGATGAAACACAGAAATCGCATCGAAATGAAAAACAAAATTCAAACTGCCGCGTAAGTACAAGAATAGAGATTCTTCTTACAGTCGTTGCTTTCAACATTCCCTGTGAGACCAGTATTTGTTTCCGATACACCTCAGCAGGTTCAATGTATTCCTAGGACCTTCACATTGACGATGAAACACAGAAATCGCATCGGAATTAAATTCAAAAGGCACAATGTCGCCTTAAGTACAAGAATAGACACTCTTCTTACAGTCGGTGTTTTGATCATTCCCTGTGACACCAGTATTAGTTTCCGATATACCACTGCAGGTTCAATGTATTCCTTGGACCTTCACATTGACGATGAAACACAGAAATCGCATCGGAATTAAATACAAAAGGCACAATGCAGCATTAAGTACAAGAATAGCGACGCTTCTTACAGTCGGTGCTTTGAGCATTCCCTGTGATACCAGAATTAGTTTCCGATACACTACCCCGGGTTCAATGTATTCCTTGGACCTTCACATTGACGATGAAACACAGAAATCGCATCGGAATTAAATACAAATCGCACAATGCCGCCTTAAGTACAAGAATTGTGACTCTTCTTACAGTCGGTGCTTTGAAAATTCCCTGTGAGACCAGTATTAGTTTCCGATACACCACTGCAGGTTCAATGTATTCCTTCGAACTTCACATTGACGATGAAACACAGAAATCGCATCTGAATGAAATACAAAAGGCACAATGCCACCTTAAGTACAAGAACAGAAACTCTTCTTACAGTCGGTGCTTTGAGCATTCCCTGTGAGACCAGTATTAGTTTCCGATACACCACAGCAGGTTCAATGTAATCCTTGGACATTCACATTGACGAAGAAACACAGAAATCGGATCGGAGTTAAATACAAAAGGCACAATGCCGTCTTAAGTACAAGAATAGAGACACTTCTTACAGTCGGTGATTTGAGCATTCCCTGTGAGACCAGTATTAGTTTCCGATACACCACTCCAGGTTCAATGTATTCCTTGGACATTCACATTGACGATGAAACACAGAAATCGCATCGGACTGAAATACAAAAGGCAAACTGCCGCGTAAGTACAAGAATAGAGACTCTTCTTACAGTCGGTGCTTTCAGCATTCCCTGTGAGACCAGTATTAGTTTCCGATACACCTCAGCAGGTTCAATGTATTCCTAGGACCTTCACATTGACGATGAAACACAGAAATCGCATCGGAACTAAATACAAAAGGCACAATGACGCCTTAAGTACAAGAATAGAGACTCTTCTCACAGTCGGTGCTTTGAGCATTAACTCTGAGACCAGTATTAGTTTCCGATACACCACTCCAGGTTCAATGTAATCCTTGGACATTCACATTGACGATGAAACACAGAAATCGTATCGGAATGAAATACAAAAGGCGAACTGCCGCGTAAGTACAAGAATAGAGACTCTTCTTACAGTCGGTGCTTTCAGCAGTCCCTGTGAGACCAGTATTAGTTTCCGATACACCTCAGCAGGTGCAATGTATTCATAGGACCTTCACATTGACGAAGAAACACAGAAATCACATCGGAATTAAATACAAAAGGCACAATGCCGCCTTAAGTGCAAGAATAGAGACTCTTCTTACAGTCGGTGCTTTGAGCATTCCCTGTGGGACCAGAATTAGTTTCCGATACACCACTCCAGGTTCAATGTATTCCTTCGACATTCACATTGACGATGAAACACAGGAATCGCATCGGAATGAAAAACAAAAGGCAAACTGCCGCGTAAGTACAAGAATAGAGACTCTTCTTACAGTCGGTGCTTTCAGCATTCCCTGTGAGACCAGTATTAGTTTCCGATACACCTCAGCAGGTTCAATGTATTCCTAGGACCTTCACATTGACGATGAAACACAGAAATCGCATCGGAATTAAATTCAAAAGGCACAATGTCGCCTTAAGTACAAGAATAGACACTCTTCTTACAGTCGGTGCTTTGAGCATTCCCTGTAAGACCAGTATTAGTTTCCGATACACCACTGCAGGTTCAATGTATTCCTTGGACCTTCACATTGACGATGAGACACAGAAATCGCAACGGAATTAAATACAAAAGGCACAATGCAGCATTAAGTACAAGAATAGCGACTCTTCTTACAGTCGGTGCTTTGAGCATTCCCTGTGAGACCAGAATTAGTTTCCGATACACTACCCCGTTTTCAATGTATTCCTTGGACCTTCACATTGACGATGAAACACAGAAATCGCATCGGAATTAAATACAAATCTCACAATGCCGCCTTAAGTACAAGAATTGTGACTCTTCTTACAGTCGGTGTTTTGAGCATTCCCTGTGAGACCAGTATTAGTTTCCGATACACCACTGCAGGTTCAATGTATTCCTTCGTACTTCACATTGACGATGAAACACAGAAATCGCATCTGAATGAAATACAAAAGGCACAATGGCTCCTTAAGTACAAGAACACAAACTCTTCTTACAGTCGGTGCTTTGAGCATTCCCTGTGAGACCAGTATTAGTTTCCGATACACCACTGCAGGTTCAATGTAATCCTTGGACATTCACATTGACGAAGAAACACAGAAATCGGATCGGAGTTAAATACAAAAGGCACAATGCCGTCTTAAGTACAAGAATAGAGACTCTTCTTACAGTCGGTGCTTTGAGCATTCCCTGTGAGACCAGTATTAGTTTCCGATACACCACTCCAGGTTCAATGTATTCCTTGGACATTCACATTGATGATGAAACACAGAAATCGCATCGGACTGAAATACAAAAGGCAAACTGCCGCGTAAGTACAAGAATAGAGACTCTTCTTACAGTCGGTGCTTTCAGCATTCCCTGTGAGACCAGTATTAGTTTCCGATACACCTCAGCAGGTTCAATGTATTCGTAGGACCTTCACATTGACGATGAAACACAGAAATCGCATCGGAACTAAATACAAAAGGCACAATGACGCCTGAAGTACAAGAATAGAGACTCTTCTCACAGTCGGTGCTTTGAGCATTAACTCTGAGACCAGTATTAGTTTCCGATACACCACTCCAGGTTCAATGTAATCCTTGGACATTCACATTGACGATGAAACACAGAAATCGTATCGGAATGAAATACAAAAGGCGAACTGCCGCGTAAGTACAAGAATAGAGACTCTTCTTACAGTCGGTGCTTTCAGCAATCCCTGTGAGACCAGTATTAGTTTCCGATACACCTCAGCAGGTTCAATGTATTCATAGGACCTTCACATTGACGATGAAACACAGAAATCGCATCGGAATCAAATTCAAAAAGCACAATGTCGCCATAAGTACAAGAATTGAGACTCTTCTTACAGTCGGTGTTTTGAGCATTCCCTGTGAGACCAGTATTAGTTTCCGATACACCACTGCAGGTTCAATGTGTTCCTAGGACCTTCACATTGACGATGAAACACAGAAATCGCATCGGAATTAAATACAAAAGGCACAGTGTCGCCTTAAGTACAAGAATAGAGACTCTTCTTACAGTCGGTGCTTTGGGCATTCCCTGTGAGACCAGTATTAGTTTCCGATACACCACTCCAGGTTCAATGTATTCCTTGGACATTCAGATTGACGATGAAAAACAGAAATCGCATCGGAATGAAAAACAAAAGGCAAACTGCCGCGTAAGTACAAGAATAGAGACTCTTCTTACAGTCGGTGCTTTTAGCATTCCCTGTGAGACCAGTATTAGTTTCCGATACGCCTCAGCAGGTTCAATGTATACCTAGGACCTTCACATTGACGATGAAACACAGAAATCGCATCGGAATTAAATACAAAAGGCACCATGATGCCTTAAGTACAAGAATTGAGACTCTTCTTACTGTCGGTGCTTTGAGCATTCCCTGTGAGACCAGTATTAGTTTCCGATACACCACTCCAGGTTCAATGTAATCCTTGGACATTCACATTGACGATGAAACACAGAAATCGCATCGGAATGAAATACAAATGACGAGCTGGCGAGTAAGTACAAGAATAGAGACTCTTCTTACATTCGGTGCTTTCAGCTTTTCGTGTGAGACCAGTATTAGTTTCCGATACACCTCAGCAGGTTCAATGTATTCCTAGGACCTTCACATTGACGATGAAACACAGAAATCGCATCGGAATTAAATTCAAAAGGCACAATGTCGCCTTAAGTACAAGAATAGACACTCTTCTTACCGTCGGTGCTTTGAGCATTCCCTGTGAGACCAGTATTAGTTTCCGATACACCACTGCAGGTTCAATGTATTCCTTCGACCTTCACATTGACGATGAAACACAGAAATCGCATCTGAATTAAATACAAAAGGCATAATGCCACCTTAAGTACAAGAATAGAAACTCTTCCTACAGTCGGTGTTTGAGCATTCCCTGTGAGACCAGTATTAGTTTCCGATACACCACTGCAGGTTCAATGTATTCCTTGAACCTTCACATTGACGATGAAACGCAGAAATCGCATTGGAATTAATTACAATAGGCGCAATGCCGCCTTCAGTACAAGAATAGAGACTCTTCTTACAGTCGGTGCTTTCAGCATTCCCTGTGAGTCCGGTATTAGTTTCCGATACACCTCAGCAGGTTCAATGTATTCATAGTACCTTCACATTGACGATGAAACACAGAAATCGCAGCGGAATTAAATACAAAAGGCGTAATGCCGCCTTAAGTACAAGAATAGAGACTCTTTTTACAGTCGGTGCTTTGAGCATTCCCTGTGGGACCAGAATTAGTTTCCGATACACCACTCCAGGTTCAATGTATTCCTTCGACATTCACATTGACAATGAAACACAGAAATCGCATTGGAATGAAATACAAAAGGCAAACTGCCGCGTAAGTACAAGAATAGAGACTCTTCTTACAGTCGGTGCTTTCAGCATTCCCTGTGAGACCAGTATTAGTTACCGATACACCTCAGCAGGTTCAATGTAATCCTAGGACCTTCACATTGACGATGAAACACAGAAATCGCATCGGAATTAAATTCAAAAAGCACAATGTCGCCTTAAGTACAAGAATAGAGACTCTTCTTACAGTCGGTGTTTTGAGCATTCCCTGTGAGACCAGTATTAGTTTCCGATACACCACTCCAGATTCAATGTATTCCTTGGACATTCACATTGACGATAAAACACAGAAATCGCATCGGAATGAAAAACAAAAGGCAAACTGAAGCGTAAGTACAAGAATAGAGAGTCTTCTTACAGTCGGTGCTTTTAGCATTCCCTGTGAGACCAGTATTAGTTTCCGATACACCTCAGCAGGTTCAATGTATACCTAGGACCTTCACATTGACGATGAAACACAGAAATCGAATCGGATTTAAATACAAAAGGCACCATGACGCCTTAAGTACAAGAATTGAGACTCTTCTTACTGTCGGTGCTTTGAGCATTCCCTGTGAGACCAGTATTAGTTTCCGATACACCACTCAAGGTTCAATGTAATCCTTGGACATTCACATTGACGATGAAACACAGAAATCGCATCGGAATAAATTACAAAAGGCGAACTGGCGCGTAAGTACAAGAATAGAGGCTCTTCTTACAGTCGGTGCTTTGAGCATTCCCTGTGAGACCAGTATTAGTTTCCGATACACCACTGCAGGTTCAATGTATTCCTTGGACCTTCACTTTGACGATGAAACACAGAAATCGCATCGGAATTAAATACAAAAAGCACAATGCAGCATTAAGTACAAGAATAGCGACTCTTCTTACAGTCGGTGCTTTGAGCATTCCCTGTGAGACCAGAATTAGATTCCGATACACCACCCCAGGTTCAATGTATACCTTGGACCTTCAAATTGACGATGAAACACAGAAATCGCATCGGAATTAAATACAAATCGCACAATGCCGCCTTAAGTACAAGAATTGTGAGTCTTCTTACAGTCGGTGCTTTGAGCATTCCTTGTGAGACCAGTATTAGTTTCCGATACACCACTGCAGGTTCAATGTATTCCATCGAACTTCACATTGACGATGAAACACAGAAATCGCATCTGAATTAAATACAAAGGGCACAATGCCATCTTATGTACAAGAATAGAAACTCTTCTTACAGTCGGTGCTTTGAGCATTCCCTGTGAGACCAGTATTAGTTTCCGATACACCACTGAAGGTTCAATGTATTCCTTGAACCTTCACATTGACGATGAAACGCAGAAATCGCATTGGAATTAATTACAACAGGCGCAATGCCGCCTTAAGTACAAGAATAGAGACTCTTCTTACAGTCGGTGCTTTCAGCATTCCCTGTGAGTCCAGTATTAGTTTCCGATACACCTCAGCAGGTTCAATGTATTCATAGTACCTTCACATTGACGATGAAACACAGAAATCGCATCGGAATTATATACAAAAGGCGTAATGCCGCCTTAAGTACAAGAATAGAGACTCTTTTTATAGTCGGTGCTTTGAGCATTCCCTGTGAGACCAGAATTAGTTTCCGATACACCACTCCAGGTTCAATGTATTCCTTGGACATTCACATTGACGATGTAACACAGAAATCGCATCGGAATGAAATACAAAAGGCAAACAGCCGCGTAAGTACAAGAATAGAGACTCTTCTTACAGTCGGTGCTTTGAGCGTTCCCTGTGAGACCAGTATTAGTTTCCGATACAGCTCAGCAGGTTCAATGTATTCCTAGGACCTTCACATTGACGATGAAACATAGAAATCGCATCGGAATTATATACAAAAGGCACAATGTCGCCTTAAGTACAAGAATAGAGACTCTTCTTACAGTCGGTGTTTTGAGCATTCAGTGTGAGACCAGTATTAGTTTCTGATACACCACTCCAGGTTCAATGTATTCCTTGGACATTCACATTGACGATGAAACACAGAAATCGCATCGGAATGAAATACAAAAGGCAAACTGCCGCGTAAGTACAAGAATAGAGACTCTTCTTGCAGTCGGTGCTTTCAGCATTCCCTGTGAGACCAGTATTAGTTTCCGATACACCTCAGCAGGTTCAATGTATTCCTAGGACCTTTACATTGACGATGAAACACAGAAATCGCCGAGGAATTAAATACAAAAGGCACAATGACACCATAAGTACAAGAATAGAGACTCTTCTTGCAGTCGGTGCTTTGAGCATTCCCGGTGAGACCATATTAGTTTCCGATATACCACTCCAGGTTCAATGTAATCCTTGGACATTCACATTGACGATGAAACACAGAAATCGCATCGGAATGAAATACAAAAGGCGAACTGCCGCGTAAGTACAAGAATAGAGAGTCTTCTTACAGTCGGTGCTTGCAGCATTCCCTGTGATACCAGTATTAGTTTCCGATACACCTCAGCAGGTTCAATGTATTCCTAGGACCTTCACATTGACGATGAAACACAGAAATCGCATCGGAATTAAATAGAAAAGGCACAATGTCGCCTTAAGTACAAGAATAGAGACTCTTCTTACAGTCGGTGCTTTGAGCATTCAGTGTGAGACCAGTATTAGTTTCTGATACACCACTCCCGGTTCAATGTATTCCTTGGACATTCACATTGACGATGAAACACAGAAATCGCATCGGAATGAAATACAAAAGGCGAACTGCCGCGTAAGTACAAGAATAGAGACTCTTCTTACAGTCGGTGCTCTCAGCATTCCCTGTGAGACCAGTATTAGTTTCCGATACACCTCAGCAGGTTCAATGTATTCCTAGGACCTTCACATTGACGATGAAACACAGAAATCGCATCGGAAATAAATACAAAAGGCACAATGTCGCCTTAAGTACAAGAATAGAGAATCTTCTTACACTCGGTGCTTTAAGCATTCCCTGTGAGACCAGTATTAGTTTCCGATACACCACTGCAGGTTCAATGTATTCCTTGGACCTTCACATTGACGATGAAACACAGAAATCGTATCGGAATGAAATTCAAAAGGAAAACTGCCACGTAAGTACAAGAATAGAGACTCTTTTTACAGTCGGTGCGTTCAGGAATCCCTGTGAGACCAGTATTAGTTTCCGATACACCTCAGCAGGTTCAATGTATTCATAGGACCTTCACATTGACGATGAAACACAGAAATCGCTTCGGAATGAAATACAAAAGGCAAACTGCTGCGTAAGTACAAGAATAGAGACTCTTCTTACAGTCGGTGTTTTCAGCATTCCCTGTGTGACCAGTATTAGTTTCCGATACACCTCAGCAGGTTCAATGTATTCCTAGGACCTTCACATTGACGATGAAACACAGAAATCGCATCGGAATTAAATACAAAAGGCACAATGACGCCTTAAGTACAAGAATTGAGACTCTTCTTACTGTCGGTGCTTTGAGCACTCCCTGTGAGACCAGTATTAGTTTCCGATATACACCTCAGCAGGTTCAATGTATTCCTAGGACCTTCGCATTGACGATGAAACACAGAAATCGCATCGGAATTAAATACAAAAGGCACAATATCGCCTTAAGTACAAGAATAGAGAATCTTCTTACACTCGGTGCTTTGAGCATTCCCTGTGAGACCAGTAATAGTTTCCGATACACCACTCCAGGTTCAATGTAATCCTTGGACATTCACATTGCCGATGAAACACAGAAATCGCATCGGAATGAAATACAAAAGGCAAACTGCCACGTAAGTACAAGAATAGAGACTCTTCTTACAGTCGGTGCTTTCAGCATTCCCTGTGAGACCAGTATTAGTTTCCGATAGACCTCAGCAGGTTCAATGTATTCCTAGGACCTTCACATTGACGATGAAACACAGAAATCGCATCGGAATTAAATACAAAAGATACAATGTCGCCTTAAGTACAAGAATAGAGACTCTTCTTACAGTCGGTGCTTTGAGCATTCAGTGTGAGACCAGTATTAGTTTCTGATACACCACTCCAGGTTCAATGTATTCCTTGGACATTCACATTGACGATGAAACACAGAAATCGCATCGGAATGAAATACAAAAGGCAAACTGCCGCGTAAGTACAAGAATAGAGACTCTTCTTACAGTCGGTGCTTTCAGCATTCCCTGTGAGACCAGTATTAGTTTCCTATACACCTCAGCAGGTTCAATGTATTCCTAGGACCTTCACATTGACGATGAAACACAGAAATCGCATCGGAATAATACAAAAGGCACAATGTCGCCTTAAGTACAAGAATAGAGAATCTTCTTACACTCGGTGCATTGAGCATTCCCTTTGAGACCAGTATTAGTTTCCGATACACGACTGCAGGTTCAATGTATTCCTTGGACCTTCACATTGACGAAGAAACACAGAAATCGTATCGGAATGAAATTCAAAAGGCAAACTGCCGCGTAAGTACAAGAATAGAGACTCTTTTTACAGTCGGTGCTTTGAGCATTCCCTGTGAGACCAGTATTAGTTTCCGATACACCACTCCAGGTTCATTATATTCCTTGGTCATTCACATTGACGATGAAACACAGAAATCGCATCGGAATGAAAATCAAAAGGTAAACTGCTGCGTAAGTACAAGAATAGAGACTCTTCTTACAGTCGGTGCTTTCAGCATTCCCTGTGAGACCAGTATTAGTGTCCGATACACCTCAGCAGGTTCAATGTATTAATAGGACCTTCACATTGACGATGAAACACAGAAATCGCATCGGAATTAAATACAAAAGGCACAATGACGCCTTAAGCACAAGAATTGAGACTCTTCTTACTGTCGGTGCTTTGAGCACTCCCTGTGAGACCAGTATTAGTTTCCGATACACCACTCCAGGTTCAATGTAATCCTTGGACATTCACATTGACGATGAAACACAGAAATCGCATCGGAATGAAATACAAAAGTCGAACTGGCGCGTAAGTACAAGAATAGAGACTCTTCTACAGTCGGTGCTTTCAGCATTCCCTGTGAGACCAGTATTAGTTTCCGATACACCTCAGCAGGTTCAATGGATTCCTAGGACGTTCACATTGACGATGAAACACAGAAATCGCATCGGAATGAAATACAAAAGGCGAACTGCCGCGTAAGTACAAGAATAGAGACTCTTCTTACAGTCGGTGCTTTCAGCATTCCCTGTGAGACCAGTATTAGTGTCCGATACACCTCAGCAGGTTCAATGTATTCCTAGGACCTTCACATTGACGATGAAACACAGAAATCGCATCGGAATTATATACAAAAGGCACAATGTCGCCTTAAGTACTAGAATAGAGACTCTTCTTACAGTCGGTGCTTTGAGCATTCAGTGTGAGACCAGTATTAGTTTCTGATACACCACTCCAGGTTCAATGTATTCCTTGGACATTCACATTGACGATGAAACACAGAAATCGCATCGGAATGAAATACAAAAGGCAAACTGCCGCGTAAGTACAAGAATAGAGACTCTTATTACAGTCGGTGCTTTCAGCATTCCCTGTGAGACCAGTATCAGTTTCCGATACACCTCAGCAGGTTCAATGTATTCCTAGGACCTTTACATTGACGATGAAACACAGAAATCGCATAGGAATTAAATACAAAAGGCACAATGACGCCTTAAGTACAAGAATAGAGACTCTTCTTACAGTCGGTGCTTTGAGCATTCGATGTGAGACCAGTATTAGTTTCCGATATACCACTCCAGGTTCAATGTAATCCTTGGACATTCACATTGACGTTGAAACACAGAAATCGCATCGGAATGAAATACAAAAGGCAAACTGCCGCGTAAGTACAAGAATAGAGACTCTTCTTACAGTCGGTGCTTTCAGCATTCCCTGTGAGACCAGTATTAGTTTTCGATACACCTCAGCAGGTTCAATGTATTCCTAGGACCTTTACATTGACGATGAAACACAGAAATCGCATCGGATTTAAATACAAAAGGCACAATGTCACCTTAAGTACAAGTATAGAGACTCTTCTTACAGTCGGTGCTTTGAGCATTCCCTGTGAGACCAGAATTAGTTTCCGATACACCACTCCAGGTTCAATGTATTCCTTGGACCTCCACATTGACGATGAAACACAGAAATCGCATCGGAATGAAATACAAAAGGCGAACTGCCGCGTAAGTACAAGAATAGAGACTCTTCTTACAGTCGGTGCTTTCAGCATTCCCTGTGAGTCCAGTATTAGTTTCCGATACACCTCAGCAGGTTCAATGTATTCCTAGGACCTTCACATTGACGATGAAACACAGAAATCGCATCGGAATTAAATACAAAAGGCACAATGTCGCCTTAAGTACAAAAATAGAGAATCTTCTTACACTCGGTGCTTTGAGCATTCCCTGTGGGACCAGTATTAGTTTCCGATACACCACTGCAGGTTCAATGTATTCCTTGGACCTTCACATTGACGATGAAACACAGGAATCGTATCGGAATGAAATTCAAAAGGCAAACTGCCGCGTAAGTACAAGAATAGGGACTCTTTTTACAGTCGGTGCGTTCAGGAATCCCTGTGAGACCAGTATTAGTTTCCGATACACCTCAGCAGGTTCAATGTATTCATAGGACCTTCACATTGACGATGAAACACAGAAATCGCATCGGAATTAAATACAAAAGGCGCAATGCCGCCTTAAGTACAAGTATAGAGACTCTTCTTACAGTCGGTGCTTTGAGTATTCCCTGTGAGACCAGAATTAGTTTCCGATTCACCACTCCAGCTTCAATGTATTCCTTGGACATTCACATTGACGATGAAACACAGAAATCGCATCGGAATGAAATACAAAAGGCAAACTGCCGCGTAAGTACAAGAATAGAGACTCTTCTTACAGTCGGAGCTTTCAGCATTCCCTGTGAGACCAGTATTAGTTTCCGATACACCTCAGCAGGTTCAATGTAATCCTAGGACCTTCACATTGACGATGAAACACAAAAATCGCGTCGGAATTAAATACAAAAAGCACAATGTCGCCTTAAGTACAAGAATAGAGACTCTTTTTACAGTCGGTGCTTTGAGCATTCCCTGTGAGACCAGTATTAGTTTCCGATACAACACTCCAGGTTCAATGTATTCCTTGGTCATTCACATTGACGATGAAACACAGAAACCGCATCGGAATGAAAAACAAAAGGTAAACTGCCGCGTAAGTACAAGAATAGAGACTCTTCTTACAGTCGGTGCTTTCAGCATTCCCTGTGTGACCAGTATTAGTTTCCGATACACCTCAGCAGGTTCAATGTATTCCTAGGACCTTCACATTGACGATGAAACACAGAAATCGCATCGGAATTAAATACAAAAGGCACAATGACGCCTTAAGTACAAGAATTGAGACTCTTCTTACTGTCGGTGCTTTGAGCACTCCCTGTGAGACCAGTATTAGTTTCCGATACACCACTCCAGATTCAATGTAATCCTTGGACATTCACATTGACGATGAAACACAGAAATCGCATCGGAATGAAATACAAAAGTCGAACTGGCGCGTAAGTACAAGAATAGAGACTCTTCTACAGTCGGTGCTTTCAGCATCCCCTGTGAGACCAGTATTAGTTTCCGATACATCTCAGCAGGTTCAATGTATTCCTAGGACCTTCACATTGACTATGAAACACAGAAATCGCATCGGAATTAAATACAAAAGGCACAATGTCGCCTTAAGTACAAGAATAGAGACTCTTCTTACAGTCGGTGCTTTGAGCATTCACTGTGAGACCAGTATTAGTTTCTGATACACCACTCCAGGTTCAATGTATTCCTTGGACATTCACATTGACGATGAAACATAGAAATCGCATCGGAATGAAATACAAAAGGCAAACTGCCGTGTAAGTACAAGAATAGAGACTCTTCTTACAGTCGGTGCTTTCAGCATTCCCTGTGAGACCAGTATTAGTTTCCGATACACCTCAGCAGGTTCAATGTATTCCTAGGACCTTTACATTGACGATGAAACACAGAAATCGCATAGGAATTAAATACAAATGGCAAAATGACGCCTTATGTACAAGAATAGAGACTCATCTTACAGTCGGTGCTTTGAGCATTCAATGTGAGACCAGTATTAGTTTCCGATATACCACTCCAGGTTCAATGTAATCCTTGGACATTCACATTGACGATGAAACACAGAAATCGCATCGGAATGAAATACAAAAGGCGAACTGCCGCGTAAGTACAAGAATAGAGACTCTTCTTACAGTCGGTGCTTTCAGCATTCCCTGTGAGACCAGTATTAGTTTCCGATACACCTCAGCAGGTTCAATGTATTCCTAGGACCTTCACATTGACGATGAAACACAGAAATCGCATCGGAATTAAATACAAAAGGCACAATGTCGCCTTAAGTACAAGAATAGAGAATCTTCTTACACTCGGTGCTTTGAGCATTCCCTGTGAGACCAGTATTAGTTTCCGATACACCACTGCAGGTTCAATGTATTCCTCGGACCTTCACATTGACGATGAAACACAGAAATCGTATCGGAATGAAATTCAAAAGGCAAACTGCCGCGTAAGTACAAGAATAGAGACTCTTTTTACAGTCGGTGCGTTCAGGAATCCCAGTGAGACCAGTATTAGTTTCCGATACACCTCAGCAGTTTCAATGTATTCATAGGACCTTCACATTGACGATGAAACACAGAAATCGCATCGGAATTAAATACAAAAGGCGCAATGCCGCCTTAAGTACAAGTATAGAGACTTTTCTTACAGTCGGTGCTTTGAGCATTCCCTGTGAGACCAGAATTAGTTTCCGATACACCACTCCAGGTTCAATGTATTCCTTGGACATTCACATTGACGATGAAACACAGAAATCGCATCGGAATGAAATACAAAAGGCAAACTGCTGCATAAGTACAAGAATAGAGAATCTTCTTACACTCGGTGCTTTGAGCATTCCCTGTGAGACCAGTATTAGTTTCCGATACACCACTCCAGGTTCAATGTATTCCTTGGTCATTCACATTGACGATGAAACACAGAAATCGCATCGGAATGAAAAACAAAAGGTAAACTGCTGCATAAGTACAAGAATAGAGACTCTTCTTACAGTCGGTGATTTCAGCATTCCCTGTGTGACCAATATTAGTTTCCGATACACCTCAGCAGGTTCAATGTATTCCTAGGACCTTCACATTGACGATGAAACACAGAAGTCGCATCGGAATTAAATACAAAAGGCACAATGACGCCTTAAGTACAAGAATTGAGACTCTTCTTACTGTCGGTGCTTTGAGCACTCCCTGTGAGACCAGTATTAATTTCCGATACACCACTCCAGGTTCAATATAATCCTTGGACATTGACATTGACGATGAAACACAGAAATCGCATCGGAATGAAATACAAAAGTCGAACTGGCGCGTAAGTACAAGAATAGAGACTCTTCTACAGTCGGTGCTTTCAGCATTCCCTGTGAGACCAGTATTAGTTTCCGATACACCTCAGCAGGTTCAATGGATTCCTAGGACCTTCACATTGACGATGAAACACAGAAATCGCATCGGAATTAAATACAAAAGGCACAATGTCGCCTTAAGTACAAGTATAGAGACTCTTCTTTCAGTCGGTGCTTTGAGCATTCCCTGTGAGAACAGAATTAGTTTCCGATACACCACTCCAGGTTCAAAGTATTCCTTGGACCTCCACATTGACGATGAAACACAGAAATCGCATCGGAATGAAATACAAAAGGCGAACTGCCGCGTAAGTACAAGAATAGAGACTCTTCTTACAGTCGGTGCTTTCAGCATTCCCTGTGAGACCAGTATTAGTTTCCGATACACCTCAGCATGTTCAATGTATTCCTAGGACCTTCAATTGACGATGAAACACAGAAATCGCATCGGAATTAAATACAAAAGGCACAATGTCGCCTTAAGTACAAGAATAGAGACTCTTCTTACAGTCGGTGCTTTGAGCATTCAGTGTGGACCAGTATTAGTTTCTGATACACCACTCCAGGTTCAATGTATTCCTTGGACATTCACATTGACGATGAAACACAAAAATCGCATCGGAATGAAATACAAAAGGCAAACTGCCGCGTAAGTACAAGAATAGAGACTCTTCTTACAGTCGGTGCTTTCAGCATTCCCTGTGAGACCAGTATTAGTTTCCGATACACCTCAGCAGGTTCAATGTATTCCTAGGACCTTTACATTGACGATGAAACACAGAAATCGCATAGGAATTAAATACAAAAGGCACAATGACGCCATAAGTACTAGAATAGAGACTCTTCTTACAGTCGGTGCTTTGAGCATTCAATGTGAGACCAGTATTAGTTTCCGATATACCACTCCAGGTTCAATGTAATCCTTGGACATTCACTTTGACGATGAAACACAGAAATCGCATCGGAATGAAATACAAAAGGCAAACTGCCGCGTAAGTACAAGAATAGAGACTCTTCTTACAGTCGGTGCTTTCAGCATTCCCTGTGAGACCAGTATTAGTTTCCGATACACCTCAGCAGGTTCAATGTATTCCTAGGACCTTTACATTGACGATGAAACACAGAAATCGCATCGGAATTAAATACAAAAGGCACAATGTCGCCTTAAGTACAAGTATAGAGACTCTTCTTACAGTCGGTGCTTTGAGCATTCCCTGTGAGACCAGAATTAGTTTCCGATACACCACTCCAGGTTCAATGTATTCCTTGGACCTCCACATTGACGATGAAACACAGAAATCGCATCGGAATGAAATACAAAAGGCGAACTGCCGCGTAAGTACAAGAATAGAGACCCTTCTTACAGTCGGTGCTTTCAGCATTCCCTTTGAGACCAGTATTAGTTTCCGATACACCTCAGCAGTTTCAATGTATTCCTAGGAACTTCACATTGACGATGAAACACAGAAATCGCATCGGAATTAAATACAAAAGGCACAATGTCGCCTTAAGTACAAGAATAGAGAATCTTCTTACACTCGGTGCTTTGAGCAATCCCTTTGAGACCAGTATTAGTTTCCGATACACCACTGCAGGTTCAATGTATTCCTTGGACCTTCACATTGACGATGAAACACAGAAATCGTATCGGAATGAAATTCAAAAGGCAAACTGCCGCGTAAGAGCAAGAATAGAGACTCTTTTTACAGTCGGTGCGTTCAGGAATCCCTGTGAGACCAGTATTAGTTTCCGATACACCTCAGCAGGTTCAATGTAATCCTAGGACCTTCACATTGACGACTAAACACAAAAATCGCATCGGAATTAAATACAAAGAGCACAATGTCGCCTTAAGTACAAGAATAGAGACTCTTTTTACAGTCGGTGCTTTGAGCATTCCCTGTGAGACCAGTATTAGTTTCCGATACACCACTCCAGGATCAATGTATTCCTTGGTCATTCACATTGACGATGAAACACAGAAATCGCATCGGAATGAAAAACAAAAGGTAAACTGCCGCGTAAGTACAAGAATACAGACTCTTCTTGCAGTCGGTGCTTTCAGCATTCCCTGTGTGACCAGTATTAGTTTCCGATACACCTCAGCAGGTTCAATGTATTCCTAGGACCTTCACATTGACGATGAAACACAGAAATCGCATCGGAATTAAATACAAAAGGCACAATGACGCCTTAATTACAAGAATTGAGACTCTTCTTACTGTTGGTGCTTTGAGCACTCCCTGTGAGACCAGTATTAGTTTCCGATACACCACTCCAGGTTCAATGTAATCCTTGGACATTCACATTGACGATGAAACACAGAAATCGCATCGGAATGAAATACAAAAGTCGAACTGGCGCGTAAGTACAAGATTAGAGACTCTTCTTACAGTCGGTGCTTTCAGCATTCCCTGTGAGACCAGTATTAGTTTCCGATACACCTCAGCAGGTTCAATGTATTCCTAGGACCTTCACATTGACGATGAAACACAGAAATCGCATCGGAATTAAATACAAAAAGCACAATGTCGCCTTCAGTACAAGAATAGAGACTCTTCTTTCAGTCGGTGCTTTGAGCATTCAGTGTGAGACCAGTATTAGTTTCTGATACACCACTCCAGGTTCAATGTATTCCTTGGACATTCACATTGACGATGAAACACAGAAATCGCATCGGAATGAAATACAAAAGGCAAACTGCCGCGTAAGTACAAGAATAGAGACTCTTCTTACAGTCGGTGCTTTCAGCATTCCCTGTGAGACCAGTATTAGTTTCCGATACACCTCAGCAGGTTCAATGTAGTCCTAGGACCTTCACATTGACGATGAAACACAGAAATCGTATCGGTATGAAATTCAAAAGGCAAACTGCCGCGTAAGTACAAGAATAGAGACTCTTTTTACAGTCGGTGCGTTCAGGAATCCCTGTGAGACCAGTATTAGTTTCCGATACACCTCAGCAGGTTCAATGTATTCCTAGGACCTTCACATTGACGATGAAACACAGAAATCGCATCGGAATTAAATACAAAAGGCACAATGACGCCTTAAGTACAAGAATTGAGACTCTTCTTACTGTCGGTGCTTTGAGCACTCCCTGTGAGACCAGTATTAGTTTCCGATACACCACTCCAGGTTCAATGTAATCCTTGGACATTCACATTGACGATGAAACACAGAAATCGCATCGGAATGAAATACAAAAGGCAAACTGCCGCGTAAGTACAAGAATAGAGACTCTTCTTACAGTCGGTGCTTTCAGCATTCCCTGTGAGACCAGTATTAGTTTCCGATACACCTCAGCAGGTTCATGTATTCCTAGGACCTTTACATTGACGATGAAACACAGAAATCGCATAGGAATTAAATACAAAAGGCACAATGACGCCATAAGTACAAGAATAGAGACTCTTCTTACAGTCGGTGCTTTGAGCATTCCCTGTGAGACCAGTATTAGTTTCCGATACACCACTCCAGGTTCAATGTAATCCTTGGACATTCACATTGACGATGAAACACAGAAATCGCATCGGAATGAAATACAAAAGGCGAACTGCCGCGTAAGTACAAGAATAGAGACTCTTCTTACAGTCGGTGCTTTCAGCATTCCCTGTGAGACCAGTATTAGTTTCCGATACACCTCAGCAGGTTCAATGTATTCCTAGGACCTTCACATTGACGATGAAACACAGAAATCGCATCGGAATTAAATACAAAAGGCACAATGTCGCCTTAAGTACAAGAATAGAGACTCTTCTTACAGTCGGTGCTTTGAGCATTCAGTGTGAGACCAGTATTAGTTTCTGATACACCACTCCAGGTTCAATGTATTCCTTGGACATTCACATTGACGATGAAACATAGAAATCGCATCGGAATGAAATACAAAAGGCAAACTGCCGCGTAAGTACAAGAATAGAGACTCTTCTTACAGTCGGTGCTTTCAGCATTCCCTGTGAGACCAGTATTAGTTTCCGATACACCACAGCAGGTTCAATGTATTCCTAGGACCTTTACATTGACGATGAAACACAGAAATCGCATAGGAATTAAATACAAAAGGCACAATGACGCCATAAGTACAAGAATAGAGACTCTTCTTACAGTCGGTGCTTTGAGCATTGAATGTGAGACCAGTATTAGTTTCCGATATACCACTCCAGGTTCAATGTATTCCTTGGACATTCACATTGACGATGAAACACAGAAATCGCATCGGAATGAAATACAAAAGGTGAACTGCCGCGTAAGTACAAGTATAGAGACTCTTCTTACAGTCGGTGCTTTCAGCATTCCCTGTGAGACCAGTATTAGTTTCCGATACAACTCAGCAGGTTCAATGTATTCCTAGGACCTTCACATTGACGATGAAACACAGAAATCGCATCGGAATTAAATACAAAAGGCACAATGTCGCCTTAAGTACAAGAATAGAGAATCTTCTTACACTCGGTGCTTTGAGCGTTCCCTGTGAGACCAGTATTAGTTTCCGATACACCACTGCAGGTTCAATGTATTCCTTGGACCTTCACATTGACGATGAAACACAGAAATCGTATCGGAATGAAATTCAAAAGGCAAACTGCCGCGTAAGTACAAGAATAGAGACTCTTTTTACAGTCGGTGCGTTCAGGAATCCCTGTGAGACCAGTATTAGTTTCCGATACACCTCAACAGGTTCAATGTATTCATAGGACCTTCACATTGACGATGAAACACAGAAATCGCATCGGAATGAAATACAAAAGGCAAACTGCCGCGTAAGTACAAGAATAGAGACTCGTCTTACAGTCGGTGCTTGCAGCATTCCCTGTGAGACCAGTATTTGTTTCCGATAAACCTCAGCAGGTTCAATGTAATCCTAGGACCTTCACATTGACGATGCAACACAGAAATCGCATCGGAATTAAATTCAAAAGGCACAATGTCGCCTCAAGTACAAGAATAGAGACTCTTCTTACAGTCGGTGCTTTCAGCATTCCCTGTGAGACCAGTATTAGTTTCCGATACACCTCAGCAGGTTCAATGGATTCCTAGGACCTTCACATTGACGATGAAACACAGAAATCGCATCGGAATTAAATACAAAAGGCACAATGTCGCCTTAAGTACAAGAATAGAGACTCTTCTTACAGTTGGTGCTTTGAGCATTCCCTGTGAGACCAGAATTAGTTTCCGATACACCACTCCAGGCTCAATGTATTCCTTGGACCTCCACATTGACGATGAAACACAGAAATCGCATCGGAATGAAATACAAAAGGCAAACTGCCGCGTAAGTACAAGAATAGAGACTCGTCTTACAGTCGGTGCTTGCAGCATTCCCTGTGAGACCAGTATTTGTTTCCGATAAACCTCAGCAGGTTCAATGTAACCCTAGGACCTTCACATTGACGATGCAACACAGAAATCGCATCGGAATTAAATTCAAAAGGCACAATGTCACCTCAAGTACAAGAATAGAGACTCTTCTTACAGTCGGTGCTTTCAGCATTCCCTGTGAGACCAGTATTAGTTTCCGATACACCTCAGCAGGTTCAATGTATTCCTAGGACCTTCACATTGACGATGAAACACAGAAATCGCATCGGAATTAAATACAAAAGGCACAATGACGCCTTAAGTACCAGAATAGAGACTCTCCTTACAGTCGCTGCTTTGAGCAATCCCTGTGAGACCAGTATTAGTTTCCGATACACTTCAGCAGGTTCAATGTATACCTAGGACCTTCACATTGACGATGAAACACAGAAATCGCATCGGAATTAAATACAAAAGGGACAAAGACGCCTTAAGTACAAGAATTGAGACTCTTCTTACTGTCGGTGCTTTGAGCATACCCTGTGAGACCAGTACTAGTTTCCAATACACCACTCCAGGTTCAATGTAATCCTTGGACATTCACATTGACGATGAAACACAGAAATCGCATCGGAATGAAATACAAAAGGCGAACTGGCGCGTAAGTACAAGAATAGAGATTCTTCTTACAGTCGGTGCTTTCAGCATTCCCTGTGAGACCAGTATTAGTTTCCGATACACCTCAGCAGGTTCAATGTATTCCTAGGACCTTCACATTGTCGATGAAACACAGAAATCGCATCGGAATAAAATACAAAAGGCACAATGTCACCTTAAGTACAAGAATAGAGACTCTTCTTACAATCGTTGCTTTGAGCATTCCCTGTGAGACCATAATTAGTTTCCGATACACCACTCCAGGTTCAATGTATTCCTTCGACCTTCACATTGACGATGAAACACAGAAATCGCATCGGAATGAAATACAAAAGGCAAACTGCCGCGTATGTAAAAGAATAGAGACTCTTCTTACAGTCGGTGCTTTCAGCATTCCCTGTGACTTCAGTATTAGTTTCCGATACACCTCAGCAGGTTCAATGTATTCCTAGGACCTTCAAATTGACGATGAAACACAGAAATCGCATCGAAATTAAATACAAAAGGCACAATGTCGCCTTAAGTACAAGAATAGAAATTCTTCTTGCAGTCGGTGCTTTGAGCATTCCCTGTGAGACCAGTATTAGTTTCCGATACACCACTGCAGGTTCAATGTATTCCAAGGACCTTCACATTGACGAAGAAACACAGAAATCGGATCGGAGTTAAATACAAAAGGCACAATGCCGTTATAAGTACAAGAATAAAGATTCTTCTTACAGTCGGTGCTATGAGCATTCCCTGTGAGAGCAGTATTAGTTTCCGATACACCACTGCAGGTTCAATGTATTCCTTGGACCTTCACATTGACGATGAAACACAGAAAACGAATCGGAATTAAATACAAAAGGCCCAATGCCGCCTTAAGTACAAGAATAGAGACTCCTCTTACAGTCGGTGCTTTCAGCATTCCCTGTGAGACCAGTATTAGTTTCCGATACACCACTGCAGGTTCAATGTATTCCAAGGACCTTCACATTGACGAAGAAACACAGAAATCGGATCGGAGTTAAATACAAAAGGCACAATGCCGTTATAAGTACAAGAATAGAGACTCTTCTTACAGTCGGTGCTTTGAGCATTCTCTGTGAGACCAGTATTAGTTTCCGATACACCACTCCAATTTCAATGTATTCCTTGGACATTCACATTGACGATGAAACACAGAAATCGCATCGGAATGAAATACAAAAGACAAAATGCCGCGTAAGTACAAGAATAGAGACTCTTCTGACAGTCGGTGCTTTCAGCATTTCCTGTGAGACCAGTATTAGTTTCCGATACACCTCAGCAGGTTCAATGTATTCCTAGGACGTTCACATTGACGATGAAACACAGCAATCGCATCGGAATTAAATACAAAAGGCACAATGACGCCTTAAGTACAAGAATAGTGACTCTTCTTACAGTCGGTGCTTTCAGCATTCCCTGTGAGACCAGTATTAGTTTACGATACACCACTCCAGGTTCAATTTAATCCTTGGACATTCACATTGACGATGAAACACAGAAATTGTATCGGAATGAAATACAAAAGGCGAACTGCCGCGTATGTACAAGAATAGAGACTCTTCTTACAGTCGGTGCTTTCAGCATTCCCTGTGAGACCAGTATTAGTTTCCGATACACCTCAGCAGGTTTAATGTATTCCTAGGACCTTCACATTGACGATGAAACACAGAAATCGCATCGGAATTAAATACAAAAGGCACAATGTCGCCTTAAGTACAAGAATAGAGACTCTTCTTACAGTCGGTGCTTTGAGCATTCCCTGTGAGACCAGAATTAGTTTCCGATATACCACTCCAGGTTCAATGAAATCGTTGGACATTCACATTGACGATGAAACACAGAAATCGCATAGGAATGAAATACAAAAGGCGAACTGCCGCGTAAGTTCAAGAATAGAGACTCTTCTTACAGTCGGTGCTTTCAGCATTCCCTGTGAGACCAGTATTAGTTTCCGATACACCTCAGCAGGTTTAATGTATTCCTAGGACATTCACATTGACGATGAAAAACAGAAATCGCATCGGAATTAAATACAAAAGGCACAATGTCGCCTTAAGTACAAGAAAAGAGACTCTTCTTACACTCGGTGCTTTGAGCATTCCCTGTGATACCAGTATTAGTTTCCGATACACCACTGCAGGTTCAATGTATTCCTTGGACCTTCACATTGACAATGAAACACAGAAATCGTATCGGAATGAAATTCAAAAGGCAAACTGCCACGTAAGTACAAGAATAGAGTCTCTTTTTACAGTCGGTGCTTTCAGCAATCCCTGTGAGACCAGTATTAGTTTCCGATACACTTCAGCAGGTTCAATGTATTCATAGGACCTTCACATTGACGATGAAACACAGAAATCGCATCGGAATTAAATACAAAAGGCGCAATGCCGCCTTAAGTACAAGTATAGAGACTCTTATTACAGTCGGTGCTTTGAGCATTCCGTGTGAGATCAGAATTAGTTTCCGATACACCACTCCAGGTTCAATGTATTCCTTGGACATTCACATTGACGATGAAACACAGAAATCGCATCGGAATGAAATACAAAAGGCAAACTGCAGCGTGAGTACAAGAATAGAGACTCTTCTTACAGTCGGTGTTTTCAGCATTCCCTGTGAGACCAGTATTAGTTTCCGATACACCTCAGCAGGGTCAATGTAATCCTAGGACCTTCACACTGACGATGAAACACAAAAATCGCATCGGAATTAAATGCAAAAAGCACAATGTCACCTTGAATACTAGAATAGAGACTGTTTTTACAGTCGGTGCTTTGAGCATTCCCTGTGAGACCCGTATTAGTTTCCGATTCACCACTGCAGTTTCAATGTATTCCTAGGACCTTCACATTGACGATGAAACACAGAAATCGCATCGGAATCAAATACAAAATGCAAACTGCCGCGTAAGTACAAGAATAGAGACTCTTCTTACAGCCGGTGCTTTCAGCATTCCCTGTGAGACCAGTATTAGTTTCCGATACACCTCAGCAGGTTCAATGTATTCCTAGGACCTTCACATTGACGATGAAACACAGAAATCGCATCGGTATTAAATACAAAAGGCACAATGTCGCCTTAAGTACAAGAATAGAGACTCTTCTTACACTCGGTGCTTTGAGCATTCCTTGTGAGACCAGTATTAGTTTCCGATACACCGCTGCAGGTTCAATGTATTCCTTGGACCTTCACATTGACAATGAAACACAGAAATCGTATCGGAATGAAATTCAAAAGGCAAACTGCCGCGTAAGTACAAGAATAGAGACTCTTTTTACAGTCGGTGCTTTCAGCAATCCCTGTGAGACCAGTATTAGTTTCCGATACACCTCAGCAGGTTCAATGTATTCATAGGACCTTCACATTGACGATGAAACACAGATATCGCATCGGAATTACATACAAAAGGCGCAATGCCGCCTTAAGTACAAGTATAGAGACTCTTCTTACAGTCGGTGCTTTGAGCTTTCCCTGTGAGACCAGAATTAGTTACCGATACACCACTCCAGGTGAAATGTATTCCTTGGACATTCACATTGACAATGAAACACAGAAATAGTATCGGAATGAAATACAAAAGGCAAACTGCCGCGTAAGTACAAGAATAGAGACTCTTCTTACATTCGGTGCTTTCAGCATTCCCTGTGAGACCAGTATTAGTTTCCGATACACCTCAGCAGGTTCAATGTAATCCTAGGACCTTCACACTGACGATGAAACACAAAAATCGCATCGGAATTAAATGCAAAAAGCACAATGTCGCCTTAAGTACTAGAATAGAGACTCTTCTTACAGTCGGTGCTTTGAGCATTCCCTGTGAGACCAGTATTAGTTTCCGATTCACCACTGCAGTTTCAATGTATTCCTAGGACCTTCACATTGACGATGAAACACAGAAATCGCATCGGAATTAAATACAAAAGGCACAATGTCGCCTTAAGTACAAGAATAGAGACTCTTCTTACAGTCGGTGCTTTGAGCATTCCCTGTGAGACCAGTATTAGTTTCCGATACACCACTCCAGGTTCAATGTAATCCTTGGACATTCACATTGTCGATCAAACACAGAAATCGTATCGGAATGAAATACAAAAGGCGAACTGCCACGTATGTACAAGAATAGAGACTCTTCTTACAGTCGGTGCTTTCAGCAATCCAGGTTCAATGTAATCCTTGGACATTCACATTGACGATCAAACACAGAAATCGTATCGGAATGAAATACAAAAGGCGAACTGCCACGTATGTACAAGAATAGAGACTCTTCTTACAGTCGGTGCTTTCAGCAATCCCTGTGGGACCAGTATTAGTTTCCGATATACCTCAGCAGGTTCAATGTTTTCCTAGGACCTACACATTGACGATGAAACACAGAAATCGCATCGGAATTAAATACAAAAGGCACAATGTCGCCTTAAGTACAAGAATAGAGACTCTTCTTGCAGTCGGTGCTTTGAGCATTGCCTGTGACACCACTCCAGGTTCAATGTATTCCTTGGACCTTCACATTGACGATGAAACACAGAAATCGCATCGGAATTAAATACAAAAGGCACAATGTCGCCTTAAGTACAAGAATAGAGACTCTTCTTACAGTCGGTGCTTTGAGCATTCCCTGTGAGACCAGAATTAGTTTCCGATACACCACTCCAGGTTCAATGTATTCCTTGGACCTTCACATTGACGATGAAACACAGAAATCGCATCGGAATGAAATACAAAAGGCAAACTGCCGCGTAAGTACAAGAATAGAGACTCCTCTTACAGTCGGTGCTTGATGCATTCCCTGTGAGACCAGTATTAGTTTCCGATATACCTCAGCAGGTTCAATGTTTTCCTAGGACCTACACATTGACGATGAAACACAGAAATCGCATCGGAATTAAATACAAAAGGCACAATGTCGCCTTAAGTACAAGAATAGAGACTCTTCTTGCAGTCGGTGCTTGGAGCATTCCCTGTGAGACCAGTATTAGTTTCCGATACACCACTGCTGGTTCAATGTGTTCCCAGGACCTTCACATTGACGATGAAACACAGAAATCGCATCGGAATTCAAACCAAAAGGCACAATGACGCCTTAAGTACAAGAATAGAGACTCATCTTACAGTCGGTGCTTTGAGCATTCCCTGTGAGACCCGTATTAGTTTCCGATTCACCACTGCAGTTTCAATGTATTCCTAGGACCTTCACATTGACGATGAAACACAGAAATCGCATCGGAATCAAATACAAAATGCAAACTGCCGCGTAAGTACAAGAATAGAGACTCCTCTTACAGATCTTACAGATACACCACTGCAGGTTCAATGTATTCCTTGGACCTTCACATTGACAATGAAACACAGAAATAGTATCGGAATGAAATACAAAAGGCAAACTGCCGCGTAGGTACAAGAATAGAGACTCTTCTTACATTCGGTGCTTTCAGCATTCCCTGTGAGACCAGTATTAGTTTCCGATACACCTCAGCAGGTTCAATGTAATACTAGGACCTTCACACTGACGATGAAACACAAAAATCGCATCGGAATTAAATGCAAAAAGCACAATGTCGCCTTAAGTACTAGAATAGAGACTCTTCTTACAGTCGGTGCTTTGAGCATTCCCTGTGAGACCAGTATTAGTTTCCGATTCACCACTGCAGTTTCAATGTATTCCTAGGACCTTCACATTGACGATGAAACACAGAAATCGCTTCGGAATTAAATACAAAAGGCACAATGTCGCCTTAAGTACAAGAATAGAGACTCTTCTTACAGTCGGTGCTTTGAGCATTCCCTGTGAGACCAGTATTAGTTTCCGATACACCACTCCAGGTTCAATGTAATCCTTGGACATTCACATTGACGATCAAACACAGAAATCGTATCGGAATGAAATACAAAAGGCGAACTGCCACGTATGTACAAGAATAGAGACTCTTCTTACAGTCGGTGATTTCAGCAATCCCTGTGGGACCAGTATTAGTTTCCGATATACCTCAGCAGGTTCAATGTATTCCTAGGACCTACACATTGACGATGAAACACAGAAATCGCATCGGAATTAAATACAAAAGGCACAATGTCGCCTTAAGTACAAGAATAGAGACTCTTCTTGCAGTCGGTGCTTTGAGCATTGCCTGTGACACCAGAATTAGTTTCCGATACACCACTCCAGGTTCAATGTATTCCTTGGACCTTCACATTGACGATGAAACACAGAAATCGCATCGGAATGAAATACAAAAGGCAAACTGCCGCGTAAGTACAAGAATAGAGACTCTTCTTACAGTCGGTGCTTTCAGCATTCCCTGTGAGACCAGTATTAGTTTCCAATACACCTCAGCAGGTTCAATGTATTCCTAGGACCATCACTTTGACGATGAAACACAGAAATCGCATCGGAATTAAATACAAAAGGAACAATGTCACCTTAAGTACAAGAATAGAGACTCTTCTTACAGTCGGTGCTTTGAGCATTCCCTGTGAGACGAGTATTAGTTTCCGATATACCACTCCAGGTTCAATGTAATCCTTGGACATTCACATTGACGATGAAACACAGAAATCGCATCGGAATGAAATACAAAAGGCAAACTGCCGCGTAAGTACAAGAATAGAGACTCTTCTTACATTCGGTGCTTTCAGCATTCCCTGTGAGACCAGTATTAGCTTCAGATACACCTCAGCAGGTTCAATGTAATCCTAGGACCTTCACACTGACGATGAAACACAAAAATCGCATCGGAATTAAATGCAAAAAGCACAATGTCGCCTTAAGTACAAGAATAGAGACTCTTCTTACAGTCGGTGCTTTGAGCATTCCCTGTGAGACCAGTATTAGTTTCCGATTCACCACTGCAGTTTCAATGTATTCCTAGGACCTTCACATTGACGATGAAACACAGACATCGCATCGGAATTAAATACAAAAGGCACAATGTCGCCTTAAGTACAAGAATAGAGACTCTTCTTACAGTCGGTGCTTTGAGCATTCCCTGTTAGACCAGTATTAGTTTCTGATACACCACTCCAGGTTCAATGTATTCCTTGGTCATACACATTGACGATGAAACACAGAAATCGCATCGGAATGAAAAACAAAAGGTAAACTTCCGCGTAAGTACAAGAATAGAGACTCTTCTACAGTCGGTGCTTTCAGCATTCCCTGTGAGACCAGTATTAGTTTCCGATACACCTCAGCAGGTTCAATGTATTCCTAGGACCTTCACATTGACGATGAAACACAGAAATCGCATCGGAATTAAATACAAAAGGCACAATGTCGCCTTAAGTACAAGAATAGAGACTCTTCTTACAGTCGGTGCTTTGAGCATTCCCTGTGAGACCAGAATTAGTTTCCGATACACCACTCCAGGTTCAATGTATTCCTTGGACCTTCACATTGACGATGAAACACAGAAATCGCATCGGAATGAAATACAAAAGGCAAACTGCCGCGTAAGTACAAGAATAGAGACTCCTCTTACAGTCGGTGCTTGATGCATTCCCTGTGAGACCAGTATTAGTTTCCGATACACCTCAGCAGGTTCAATGTAATCCTAGGACCTTCACATTGACGATGCAACAGAGAAATCGCATCGGAATTAAATTCAAAAGGCACAATGTCGCCTTAAGTACAAGAATAGAGACTCTTCTTACAGTCGGTGCTTTGAGCATTCCCTGTGAGACCAGTATTAGTTTCCGATACACCACTGCTGGTTCAATGTGTTCCTAGGACCTTCACATTGACGATGAAACACAGAAATCGCATCGGAATTCAAACCAAAAGGCACAATGACGCCTTAAGTACAAGAATAGAGACTCATCTTACAGTCGGTGCTTTGAGCATTCCCTGTGAGACCAGTATTAGTTTCCGATACACCACTCCAGGTTCAATGTAATCCTTGGACATTCACATTGACGATGAAACACAGAAATCGTATCGGAATGAAATACAAAAGGCGAACTGCCGCGTATGTACAAGAATAGAGACTCTTCTTACAGTCGGTGATTTCAGCATTCCCTGTGGGACCAGTATTAGTTTCCGATATACCTCAGCAGGTTCAATGTATTCCTAGGACCTTCACATTGACGATGAAACACAGAAATCGCATCGGAATTAAATACAAAAGGCAAACTGCCGCGTAAGTACAAGAATAGAGACTCTTCTTACAGTCGGTGCTTTCAGCATTCCCTGTGAGACCAGTTTTAGTTTCCAATACACCTCAGCAGGTTCAATGTATTCCTAGGACCATCACTTTGACGATGAAACACAGAAATCGCATCGGAATTAAATACAAAAGGCACAATGTCACCTTAAGTACAAGAATAGAGACTCTTCTTACAGTCGGTGCTTTGAGCATTCCCTGTGAGACCAGTATTAGTTTCCGATACCACTCCAGGTTCAATGTAATCCTTGGACATTCACATTGACGATGAAACACAGAAATCGCATCGGAATGAAATACAAAAGGCAAACTGCCGCGTAAGTACAAGAATAGAGACTCCTCTTACAGTCGGTGCTTGATGCATTCCCTGTGAGACCAGTATTAGTTTCCGATACACCTCAGCAGGTTCAATGTAATCCTAGGACCTTCACATTGACGATGCAACACAGAAATCGCATCGGAATTAAATTCAAAAGGCACAATGTCGCCTTAAGTACAAGAATAGAGACTCTTCTTACAGTCGGTGCTTTGAGCATTCCCTGTGAGACCAGTATTAGTTACCGATACACCACTGCTGAATCAATGTGTTCCTAGGACCTTCACATTGACGATGAAACACAGAAATCGCATCGGAATTAAATACAAAAGGCACAATGACGCCTTAAGTACAAGAATAGAGACTCTTCTTACAGTCGGTGCTTTGAGCATTCCCTGTGAGACCAGTATTAGTTTCCGATATACCACTCCAGGTTCAATGTAATCCTTGGACATTCACATTGACGATGAAACACAGAAATCGCATCGGAATGAAATACAAAAGGCAAACTGCCGCGTAAGTACAAGAATAGAGACTCTTCTTACATTCGGTGCTTTCAGCATTCCCTGTGAGACCAGTATTAGTTTCCGATACACCTCAGCAGGTTCAATGTAATCCTAGGACCTTCACACTGACGATGAAACACAAAAATCGCATCGGAATTAAATGCAAAAAGCACAATGTCGCCTTAAGTACTAGAATAGAGACTCTTCTTACAGTCGTTGGTTCGAGCATTCCCTGTGAGACCAGTATTAGTTTCCGATTCACCACTGCAGTTTCAATGTATTCCTAGGACCTTCACATTGACGATGAAACACAGAAATCGTATCGGAATTAAATACAAAAGGCACAATGTCGCCTTAAGTACAAGAATAGAGGCTCTTCTTACAGTCGGTGCTTTGAGCATTCCCTGTGAGACCAGAATTAGTTTCCGATACACCACTGCAGGTTCAATGTATTCCTTGGACCTTCACATTGACGATGAAACACAGAAATCGCATCGGAATGAAATACAAAAGGCAAACTGCCGCGTAAGTACAAGAATAGAGACTCCTCTTACAGTCGGTGCTTGATGCATTCCCTGTGAGACCAGTATTAGTTTCCGATACACCTCAGCAGGTTCAATGTAATCCTAGGACCTTCACATTGACGATGCAACACAGAAATCGCATCGGAATTAAATTCAAAAGGCACAATGTCGCCTTAAGTACAAGAATAGAGACTCTTCTTACAGTCGGTGCTTTGAGCATTCCCTGTGAGACCAGTATTAGTTTCCGATACACCACTGCTGGTTCAATGTGTTCCTACGACCTTCACATTGACGATGAAACACAGAAATCGCATCGGAATTAAATACAAAAGGCACAATGACGCCTTAAGTACAAGAATAGAGACTCTTCTTACAGTCGGTGCTTTGAGCATTCCCTGTGAGACCAGTATTAGTTTCCGATACACCACTCCAGGTTCAATGTAATCCTTGGACATTCACATTGACGATGAAACACAGAAATCGTATCGGAATGAAATACAAAAGGCGAACTGCCGCGTATGTACAAGAATAGAGACTCTTCTTACAGTCGGTGCTTTCAGCATTCCCTGTGGGACCAGTATTAGTTTCCGATATACCTCTGCAGGTTCAATGTATTCCTAGGACCTTCACATTGACGATGAAACACAGAAATCGCATCGGAATTAAATACAAAAGGCACAATGTCGCCTTAAGTACAAGAATAGAGACTCTTCTTGCAGTCGGTGCTTTGAGCATTGCCTGTGACACCAGAATTAGTTTCCGATACACCACTCCAGGTTCAATGTATTCCTTGGACCTTCACATTGACGATGAAACACAGAAATCGCATCGGAATGAAATACAAAAGGCAAACTGCCGCGTAAGTACAAGAATAGAGACTCTTCTTACAGTCGGTGCTTTCAGCATTCCCTGTGAGACCAGTATTAGTTTCCAATACACCTCAGCAGGTTCAATGTATTCCTAGGACCTTCACTTTGACGATGAAACACAGAAATCGCATCGGAATTAAATACAAAAGGCACAATGTCACCTTAAGTACAAGAATAGAGACTCTTCTTACAGTCGGTGCTTTGAGCATTCCCTGTGAGACCAGTATTAGTTTCCGATAAACCACTCCAGGTTCAATGTAATCCTTGGACATTCACATTGACGATGAAACACAGAAATTGCATCGGAGTGAAATACAAAAGGCGAACTGCCGCGTAAGTACAAGAATAGAGACACTTCTTACAGTCGGTGCTTTCAGCATTCCCTGTGAGACCAGTATTAGTTTCCGATACACCTCACCAGGTTCAATGTATTCCTAGGACCTTCACATTGACGATGAAACACTGAAATCGCATCGGAATTAAATACAAAAGGCACAATTTCGCCTTAAGTACAAGAATAGAGACTCTTCTTACACTCTGTGCTTTGAGCATTCCCTGTGAGACCAGTATTAGTTTCCGATACACCTCAGCAGGTTCAATGTATTCATAGGACCTTCACATTGACGATGAAACACAGAAATCGCATCGGAATAAAATACAAAAGGCGCAATGCCGCCTTACGTACAAGAATAGAGACTCTTCTTACAGTCGGTGCTTTGAGCATTCCCTGTGAGACCAGAATTAGTTTCCGATACACCACTCCAGGATCAATGTATTCCTTGGACATTCACATTGACGATGAAACACAGAAATCGCATCGGAATGAAATACAAAAGGCAAACTGCCGCGTAAGTACAAGAATAGAGACTCTTCTTACAGTCGGTGCTTTCAGCATTCCCTGTGAGACCAGTATTAGTTTCCGATACACCTCAGCAGGTTCAATGTATTCCTAGGACCTTCACTTTGACGATGAAAGACAGAAATCGCATCGGAATTAAATACAAAAGGCACAATGTCGCCTTAAGTACAAGAATAGAGACTCTTCTTTCAGTCGGTGCTTTGAGCATTCCCTGTGAGACCAGTATTAGTTTCCGATATACCACTCCAGGTTCAATGTAATCCTTGGACATTCACATTGACGATGAAACACAGATATCGCGTCGGAATGAAATACAAAAGGCGAACTGCCGCGTAAGTACAAGAATAGAGACTCTTCTTACAGTCGGTGCTTTCAGCATTCCCTGTGAGACCAGTATTAGTTTCCGATACACCTGAGCAGGTTCAATGTAATCCTAGGACCTTCACACTGACGATGAAACACAAAAGTCGCATCGGAATTAAATGCAAAAAGCACAATGTCGCCTTAAGTACTAGAATAGAGACTCTTCTTACAGTCGGTGCTTTGAGCATTCCCTGTGAGACCAGTATTAGTTTCCGATACACCACTCCAGGTTCAATGTAATCCTTGGACATTCACATTGACGATGAAACACAGAAATCGCATCGGAATGAAATACAAAAGTCGAACTGGCGCGTAAGTACAAGAATAGAGACTCTTCTACAGTCGGTGCTTTCAGCATTCCCTGTGAGACCAGTATTAGTTTCCGATACACCTCAGGAGGTTCAATGTATTCCTAGGACCTTCACATTGACGATGAAACACAGAAATCGCATCGGAATTAAATACAAAAGGCACAATGTCGCCTTAAGTACAAGAATAGAGACTCTTCTTACAGTCGGTGCTTTGAGCATTCCCTGTGAGACCAGACTTAGTTTCCGATACACCACTCCAGGTTCAATGTATTCCTTGGACCTTCACATTGACGATGAAACACAGAAATCGCATCGGAATGAAATACAAGAGGCAAACTGCCGCGTAAGTACAAGAATAGAGACTCCTCTTACAGTCGGTGCTTGCAGCATTCCCTGTGAGACCAGTATTAGTTTCCGATACACCTCAGCAGGTTCAATGTAATCCTAGGAACTTCACATTGACGATGCAACACAGTAATCGCATCGGAATGAAATTCAAAAGGCACCATGTTGCCTTAAGTACAAGAATAGAGACTCTTCTTACAGTCGGTGCTTTGAGCATTCCCTGTGAGACCAGTATTAGTTTCCGATACACCACTGCTGGTTCAATGTGTTCCTAGGACCTCACATTGACGATGAAACACAGAAATCGCATCGGAATTGAATACAAAAGGCACCATGACGCCTTAAGTACAAGAATAGAGACTCTTCTTACAGTCGGTGCTTTGAGCATTCCCTGTGAGACCAGTATTAGCTTCCGATACACCACTCCAGGTTCAATGTAATCCTTGGACATTCACATTGACGATGAAACACAAAAATCGCATCGGAATGAAATACAAAAGGCAAACTGCCGCGTATGTACAAGAATAGAGACTCTTCTTACAGTCGGTGCTTTCAGCATTCCCTGTGGGACCAGTATTAGTTTCCGATACACCTCAGCAGGTTGAATGTATTCCTAGGACCTTCACATTGACGATGAAACACAGAAATCGCATCGGAATTAAATACAAAAGGCACAATGTCGCCTTAAGTACAAGAATAGAGACTCTTCTTGCAGTCGGTGCTTTGAGCATTGTCTGTGAGACCAGAATTAGTTTCCGATACACCACTCCAGGTTCAATGTATTCCTTGGACCTTCACATTGACGATCACAGAAATCGCATCGGAATGAAATACAAAAAGCAAACTGCCGCGTAAGTACAAGAATAGAGACTCTTCTTACAGTCGGTGTTTTCAGCTTTCCCTGTGAGACCAGTATTAGTTTCCGATACACCTCAGCAGGTTCAATGTATTCCTAGGACCTTCACTTTGACGATGAAACACAGAAATCGCATCGGAATTAAATACAAAAGGCACATGTCACCTTAAGTACAAGAATAGAGACTCTTCTTACAGTCGGTGCTTTGAGCATTCCCTGTGAGACCAGTATTAGTTTCCGATATACCACTCCAGGTTCAATGTAATTCTTGGACGTTCACATTGACGATGAAACACAGAAATAGCATCGGAATGAAATACAAAAGGCGAACTGCCGCGTAAGTACAAGAATAGAGACTCTTCTTACAGTCGGTGCTTTCAGCATTCCCTGTGAGACCAGTATTAGTTTCCGATACACCTCAGCAGGTTCAATGTATTCCTAGGACCTTCACATTGACGTTGAAACACAGAAATCACATCGGAATTAAATACAAAAGGCACAATGTCGCCTTAAGTACAAGAATAGAGACTCTTCTTACACTCGGTGCTTTGAGCATACCATGTGAGACCAGTATTAGTTTCCGATACACCTCTGCAGGATCAATGTATTCCTTGGACCTTCACATTGACAATGAAACACAGAAATCGTATCGGAATGAAATTCAAAAGGCAAACTGCCGCGTAAATACAAGAATAGAGACTCTTTTTACAGTCGGTGCTTTCAGCAATCCCTGTGAGACCAGTATTAGTTTCCGATACACCTCAGCAGGTTCAATGTATTCGTAGGACCTTCACATTGACGATGAAACACAGAAATCGCATCGGAATGAAATACAAAAAGCAAACTGCCGCGTAAGTACAAGAATAGAGACTCTTCTTACAGTCGGTGCTTTCAGCATTCCCTGTGAGACCAGTATTAGTTTCGGATACACCTCAGCAGGTTCAATGTATTCCTAGGACCTTCACAATGACGATGAAACACAGAAATTGCATCGGAATTAAATACAAAAGGCACAATGACGCCTTAAGTACAAGAATTGAGACTCTTTTTACTGTCGGTGCTTTGAGCATTCCCTGTGAGACCAGTATTAGTTTCCGATACACCACTCCAGGTTCAATGTAATCCTTGGACATTCACATTGACGATGAAACACAGAAATCGCATCGGAATGAAATACAAAAGTCAACTGGCGCGTAAGTACAAGAATAGAGACTCTTCTACAGTCGGTGCTTTCAGCATTCCCTGTGAGACCAGTATTAGTTTCCGATACACCTCAGCAGGTTCAATGTATTCCTAGGACCTTCACATTGACGATGAAACACAGAAATCGCATCGGAATTAAATACAAAAGGCACAATGTCGCCATAAGTACAAGAATAGAGACTCTTCTTACAGTCGGTGCTTTGAGCATTCCCTGGGAGACCAGAATTAGTTTCCGATACACCACTCCAGGTTCAATGTATTCCTTGGACCTTCACATTGACGATGAAACACAGAAATCGCATCGGAATGAAATACAAAAGGCAAACTGCCGCGTAAGTACAAGAATAGAGACTCCTCTTACAGTCGGTGCTTGCAGCATTCCCTGTGAGACCAGTATTAGTTTCCGATACACCTCAGCAGGTTCAATGTAATCCTAGGACCTTCACATTGACGATGCAACACAGTAATCGCATCGGAATGAAATTCAAAAGGCACAATGTCGCCTTAAGTACAAGAATAGAGACTCTTCTTACAGTCGGTGCTTTGAGCATTCCCTGTGAGACCAGTATTAGTTTCCGATACACCACTGCTGGTTCAATGTGTTCCTAGGACATTCACATTGACGATGAAACACAGAAATCGCATCGGAATTAAATACAAAAGGCACAATGACGCCTTAAGTACAAGAATAGAGACTCTTCTTACAGTCGGTGCTTTGAGCATTCCCTGTGAGACCAGTATTAGCTTCCGATACACCACTCCAGGTTCAATGTAATCCTTGGACATTCACATTGACGATGAAACACAAAAATCGCATCGGAATGAAATACAAAAGGCGAACTGCCGCGTATGTACAAGAATAGAGACTCTTCTTACAGTCGGTGCTTTCAGCATTCCCTGTGGGACCAGTATTAGTTTCCGATACACCTCAGCAGGTTCAATGTATTCTAGGACCTTCACATTGACGATGAAACGCAGAAATCGCATCGGACATAAATACAAAAGGCACAATGTCGCCTTAAGTACAAGAATAGAGACTCTTCTAGCAGTCGGTGATTTGAGCATTGCCTGTGAGACCAGAATTAGTTTCCGATACACCACTCCAGGTTCAATGTATTCCTTGGACCTTCACATTGACGATCACAGAAATCGCATCGGAATGAAATACAATAGGCAAACTGCCGCGTAAGTACAAGAATAGAGACTCTTCTAACAGTCGGTGTTTTCAGCATTCCCTGTGAGACCAGTATTAGTTTCCGATACACCTCAGCAGGTTCAATGTATTCCTAGGACCTACACTTTGACGATGAAACACAGAAATCGCATCGGAATTAAATACAAAAGGCACAATGTCACCTTAAGTACAAGAATAGAGACTCTTCTTACAGTCGGTGCTTTGAGCATTCCCTGTGAGACCAGTATTAGTTTCCGATATACCACTCCAGGTTCAATGTAATCCTTGGACGTTCACATTGACGATGAAACACAGAAATCGCATCGGAATGAAATACAAAAGGCGAACTGCCGCGTAAGTACAAGAATAGAGACTCTTCTTACAGTCGGTGCTTTCAGCATTCCCTGTGAGACCAGTATTAGTTTCCGATACACCTCAGCAGGTTCAATGTATTCCTAGGACCTTCACATTGACGTTGAAACACAGAAATCACATCGGAATTAAATACAAAAGGCGCAATGTCGCCTTAAGTACAAGAATAGAGACTCTTCTTACACTCGGTGCTTTGAGCATACCCTGTGAGACCAGTATTAGTTTCCGATACACCTCTGCAGGATCAATGTATTCCTTGGACCTTCACATTGACGATGAAACACAGAAATCGCATCGGAATGAAATACAAAAGACAAACTGCCGCGTAAGTACAAGAATAGAGACTACTCTTACAGTCGGTGCTTGCAGCATTCCCTGTGAGACCAGTATTAGTTTCCGATACACCTCAGCTGGTTCAATGTAATCCTAGGACCTTCACATTGACGATGCAACACAGAAATCGCATGTGAATTAAATTCAAAAGGCACAATGTCGCCTTAAGTACAAGAATAGAGACTCTTCTTACAGTCGGTGCTTTGAGCATTCCCTGTGAGACCAGTATTAGTTTCCGATACACCACTGCTGGTTCAATGTATTGCTAGGACCTTCACATTGACGATGAAACACAGAAATCGCATCGGAATTAAATTTAAAAGGCACAATGTCGCCTTAAGTACTAGAATTGAGACTCTTGTTACAGTCGGTGCTTTGAGCATTCCCTGTGAGGCCAGTATTAGTTTCCGATACACCACTCCAGGTTCAATGTAATCCTTGGACATTCACATTGACGATGAAACACAGAAATCGTATCGGAATGAAATACAAAAGGCGAACTGCCGCGTAAGTACAAGAATAGAGACTCTTCTTACAGTCGGTGCTTTCAGCAATCCCTGTGAGACATGTATTAGATTCCGATACACCTCAGCAGGTTCAATGTATTCATAGGACCTTCACATTGATGATGAAACACAGAAATCGCATCGGAATTAAATACAAAAGGCGCAAAGCCGCCTTAAGTACAAGAATAGAGACTCTTCTTACAGTCGGTGCTTTGAGCATTGCCTGTGAGACCAGAATTAGTTTCCGATACACCACTCCAGGTTCAATGTATTCCTTCGACATTCACATTGACGATGAAACACAGAAATCGCATCGGAATGAAATACAAAAGGCAAACTGCCGCGTAAGTACAAGAATAGAGACTCTTCTTACAGTCGGTGCTTTCAGCATTCCCTGTGAGACCAGTATTAGTTTCCGATACACCTCAGCAGGTTCAATGTAATCCTAGGACCTTCACATTGACGATGAAACACAGAAATCGCATCGGAATTAAATACAAAAAGCACAATGTCGCCTTAGGTACAAGAATAGAGACTCTTCTTACAGTCGGTGCTTTGAGCATTCCCTGTGAGACCAGTATTAGTTTCCGATACACCACTGCAGGTTCAATGTATTCCTAGGACCTTCACATTGACGATGAAACACAGAAATCGCATCGGAATTAAATACAAAAGGCACTATGACGCCATAAGTACAAGAATAGAGACTCTTCTTACAGTCGGTGCTTTGAGCATTCCCTGTGAGACCAGAATTAGCTTCCGATACACCACTCCAGGTTCAATGTATTCCTTGGACATTCACATTGACGTTGAGACACAGAAATCGCATCGGAATGAAATACAAAAGGCTAACTGCCGCGTAAGTACAAGAATTGAGACTCCTCTTACAGTCGGTGCTTTCAGCATTCCCTGTGAGACCAGTATTAGCTTCCGATACACCTCAGCAGGTTCAATGTAATCCTAGGACCTAAACATTGACCTTGCAACACAGAAATCGCATCGGAATTAAATACAAAAGGCACAATGACGCCTTAAGTACAAGAATTGAGACTCTTCTTACAGTCGGTGCTTTGAGCATTCCCTGTGAGACTAGTATTAGTTTCCGATACACAACTCCAGGTTCAATGTAATCCTTGGACATTCACATTGACGATGAAACTCAGAAATCGTATCGGAATGAAATACAAAAGGCGAACTGCAGCGTATGTATATGAATAGAGACTCTTCTTACAGTCGGTGCTTTCAGCATTCCCTGTTAGACCAGTATTAGATTCCGATACACCTCAGCAGGTTCAATGTATTCCTAGGACATTCACATTGACGATGAAACACAGAAATCGCATCGGAATTAAATACAAAAGGCACAATGCCGTCTTATGAACAAGAATAGAGACTCTTCTTACAGTCGGTGCTTTCTGCATTCCCTGTGAGACCAGTATTAGTTTCCGATACACCACAGCAGGTTCAATGTATTCCTAGGACCTTCACATTGACGGTGAAACACAGAAATCGCATCGGAATTAAATACAAAAGGCACAATGCCGCATTAAGTACAAGAATAGAGACTCTACTTACAGTTGGTGCTTTCAGCGTTCCCTGTGAGACCAGTATAAGTTTCCGATACTCCTCAGCAGGTTCAATGTATTCCTAGGACCTTCACATTGACGATGAAACACAGAAATCGCATCGGAATTAAATACAAAAGGCGCAATGCCGCCTTAAGTACAAGAATAGAGTCTCTTCTTACAATCGGTGCTTTGAGCATTCCCTGTGAGACCAGACTTAGTTTCCGATACACCACTCCAGGTTCAATGTATTCCTTGGACATTCACATTGACGATGAAACACAGAAATCGCATCGGAATGAAATACAAAGGGCAAACTGCCACGTAAGTACAAGAATAGAGACTCTTATTACAGTCGGTGCTTTCAGCATTCCTGTGAGACCAGTATTAGTTTCCGATAAACCTCAGCAGGTTCAAGGTATTCCTTGGACTTTCACATTGACGATGAAATACAGAAATGGCATCGGAATTAAATACAAAAGGCACAATGCCGTCTTAAGTACAAGAATAGAGACTCTTCTTACAGTCGGTGCTTTCAGCATTCCCTGTGAGACCAGTATTAGTTTCCGATACCCCACAGCAGGTTCAATGTATTCCTAGGACCTTCACATTGACGATGAAACACAGAAATCGCATCGGAATTTAATACAAAAGGCACAATGTCGCCTTAAGTACAAGAATAGAGACTCTTCTTACAGTCGGTGATTTGAGCATTCCCTGTGAGACCAGTATTAGTTTCAGATACACCACTGCAGGTTCAATGTAGTCCTTGCACCTTCACATTGACGATGAAACACAGAAACCGCATCGGAATTAAATACAAAAGGCCCAATGCCGCCTTAAGTACTAGAATTGAGACTCTTCTTACAGTCGGTGTTTTGAGCATTCCCTGTGAGACCAGTGTCAGTTTCCGATACGCCTCAGCAGGTTCAATGTATTCCTCGGACCTTCACATTGACGATGAAACACAGAAATCGCATCGGAATTAAATTCAAAAGGCACTATGCCATCTTAGGTACAAGAATAGAGACTCTTCTTACTGTCGGTGCTTTGAGCATTCCCTGTGAGACCAGTATTAGTTTCCGATACACCACTCAAGGTTCAATGTATTCCTTGGACCTTGACATTGACGATGAAACACAGAAATCGCATCGTAATTAAATACAAAAGGCACTATGCCGCCTTAAGTACAAGAATAGAGACTCTTCTTACAGTCGGTGCATTGAGCATTCCCTGTGAGACCAGTATTAGTTTCCGATACACCACTCAAGGTTCAATGTATTCCTTGGACCTTGACATTGACGATGAAACACAGAAATCGCATCGTAATTAAATACAAAAGGCACTATGCCGCCTTAAGTACAAGAATAGAGACTCTTCTTACAGTCGGTGCATTGAGCATTCCCTGTGAGGCCAGTATTAGTTTCCGATACACCACTGCAGGTTCAATGTATTCCTTAGACCTTCACATTGACGATGAAACGCAGAAATCGCATTGGAATTAATTACAAAAGGCGCAATGCCGCCTTAAGTACAAGAATAGAGACTCTTCTTACAGTCGGTGCTTTGAACAATCCCTGTGAGACCAGTATTAGTTTGTGATACACCACTGCAGGTTCAATGTATTCCTTGCACCTTTACATTGACGATGAAACACAGAAATCGCTTCGGAGTTAAATACAGCAGGCACAATGCCGCCTTAAGTACAAGAACAGAGACTCTTCTTACTGTCGGTGCCTTGAGCATTCCCTATGAGACCAGTATTAGTTTCCGATACACCACTGCAGGTTCAATGTATTCCTAGGACCTTCACATTGACGATGAAACACAGAAATCGCATCGGAATTAAATACAAAACGCGCAATGCCGCCTGAAGTACAAGAATAGAGACTCTTCTTACAGTCGGTGCTTTGAGCATTCCCTGTGAGACCAGTACTAGTTTCCGATACTCCACTGCAGGTACAATGTATTCCATGGACCTTCATATTGACGATGAAACACAGAAATCGCATCGGAATTAAATTGAAAAGGCGCAATGCCGCCTTAAGCACAAGAATAGAGACTCTTCTTACAGTCGGTGCTTTGAGCACTCCCTGTGAGACCAGTATTACTTTATGATACACCACTGCAGGTTCAATGTATTACTTGGACCTTCACATTGACGATGAAACACAGAAATCGCATCGGAATTAAGTACAAAAGGCACAATGCCGTCATCAGTACTAGAATAGAGACTCTTCTTACAGTCGGTGTTTTGAGCATTCCCTGTGAGACCAGTATTAGTGTCCGATACACCACTGCAGGTTCAATGAATTCCTTGGACATTCACATTGACGATGAAACCCAGAAATCGCATCGGAATTAAATACAAATGGCGCAATGCCACCTTAAGTACAAGAATAGAGACTCTTCTTACAGTCGATGTTTTGAGCATTCCCTGTGAGACCAGTATTAGTTTCCGATACACCACTGCAGGTTCTATGTATTCCTTGGACCTTCACATTGACGATGAAACACGGAAATCGCATCGGAATGAAATACAAAAGACGCAATGCCGCCTTAAGTACAAGAATAGAGACTCTTCTTACAGTCGGTGCTTTGAGCATTCCCTGTGAGACCAGTATTAGTTTTTGATACACCACTGTAGGTTCGATGTATTCCTTGGACCTTCACATTGACGATGAAACACAGAAATCGCATCGGAATTAAAAACAAATGGCACAATGCAGCCTTAAGTACAAGAATAGAGACTCTTCTTACAGTCGGCGCCATGAGCATTCCCTGTGAGACCAGTATTAGTTTCCGATACAGCACTGCAGGTTCAATGTATTCCTTGGACCTTCACGTTGACAATGAAACACAGAAATCGCATCCGAATTAAATACAATTGGCACAATGCCGTCTTAAGCACAAGAATAGAGACTCTTCTTACAGTCGGTGCTATGAGCATTCCCTGTGAGACCTGTATTAGTTTCCGATACACCACTGCAGGTTCAATGTATTCCTTGGACCTTCTCATTGACGATGAAACACAGATTTCGCATCGGAATTAAATACAAAAGCCGCAATGCCGCCTTAAGTACAAGTATAGAGACTCTTCTTACAGACGGAGCTTTGAGCATTCCCTGTGAGACCAGTATTAGTGTCCGATACACCAGTGCAGGTTCAATGTATTTCTTGGACCTTCACATTGACGATGAAACACAGAAATCGCATCCGAATTAAATACAATTGGTACAATGCCGTCTTAAGTACAAGAATAGAGACTCTTCTTACAGTCAGTGCTATGAGCATTCCCTGTGAGACCTGTATTAGTTTCCGGTACACCACTGCAGGTTGAATGTATTCCTTGGACCTTCACATTGACGATGAAACACAGATATCGCATCGTAAATAAATACAAAAGGCGCAATGCCGCCTTAAATACAAGTATAGAGACTCTTCCTACATTCGGTGATTTGAGCATTCCCTGTGAGACCAGAATTAGTTTCTGATACACCACTGCAGGTTCAATGTATTGCTTGGACCTTCACATTGACGATGAAACACAGAAATCGCATCAGAGTTAAATACAAAAGGCACAATGCCACCTTAAGGACAAGAAAAGAGACTCTTCTTACTGTCGAAGCTTTGAGCATTCCCTGTGAGACCAGTATTAGTTTCCGATACACCACTGCAGGTTCAATGTATTCCTTGGACCTTCACATTGACGTTGAAACACAGAAATCGCATCGGAATTAAATACAAAAGGCACAATGCCGCCTTAAATACAAGAATAGAGACTCTTCTTACAGTCGGTGCTTTGAGCATTCCCTGTGAGACCAGAATTAGTTTCCGATACACCACTCCAGGTTCAATGTATTCCTTGGACCTTCACATTGACGATGAAACACAGAAATCGCATCGGAATGAAATACAAAAACGAAACTGCCGCGTAAGTACAAGAATAGAGACTCCTCCTACAGTCGGTGCTTTGAGCATTCCCTGTGAGACCAGAATTAGTTTCCGATACACCACTCCAGGTTCAATGTATTCCTTGGACCTTCACATTGACGATGAAACACAGAAATCGCATCGGAATTAAATACAAAAGGCACAATGTCGCCTTAAGTACAAGAATAGAGACTCTTCTTGCAGTCGGTGCTTTGAGCATTCCCTGTGAGACCAGAATTAGTTTCCGATACACCACTCCAGGTTCAATGTATTCCTTGGACCTTCACATTGACGATGAAACACAGAAATCCCATCGGTATGAAATACAAAAGGCAAACTGCCGCGTAAGTACAAGAATAGAGACTCTTCTTACAGTCGGTGCTTTCAGCATTCCCTGTGAGACCAGTATTAGTTTCCGATACACCTCTGCAGGTTCAATGTATTCCTAGGACCTTCACATTGACGATGAAACACAGAAATCGCATCGGAATTAAATACAAAAGGCACAATGTCGCCTTAAGTACAAGAATAGAGACTCTTCTTACAGTCAGTGCTTTGAGCATTCCCTGTGAGACCAGTATTAGTTTCCGATACACCACTGCAGGTTCAGTGTATTCCTTGGACCTTCACATTGACGATGAAACACAGAAATCGCATCGGAATGAAATGAAAAAGGCAAACTGCCGCGTAAGTACAAGAATAGAGACTCTACTTACCGTCGGTGCCTTCAGCATTCCCTGTGAGACCAGTATTAGTTTCCGATACACTACTGCAGGTTCAATGTATTCCTTGGACCTTCACATTGACGATGAAACACAGAAATCGCATCGGAATGAAATAAAAAAGGCAAACTGCCACGTAAGTACACGAATATAGACTCTTCTTACAGTCGGTGCTTTCAGCATTCCCTGTGAGACCAGTATTAGTTTCCGATACACCTCAGCAGGTTCAATGTATTCCTAGGACCTTCACATTGACGATGAAACACAGAAATCGCATCGGAATTAAATACAAGAGGCACAATTCCGTCTTAAGTACAAGAATAGAGACTCTTCTTACAGTCGGTGCTTTCAGCATTCCCTGTGAGACCAGAATTAGTTTCCGATACACCACTGCAGGTTCAAGGTATTCCTAGGACCTTCACATTGACGAAGAAACACAGAAATCGCATCGGAGTTAAATACAAAAGGCACAATGCCGTCTTAAGTACAAGAATAGAGACTCTTCTTACAGTCGGTGCTATGAGCATTCTCTGTGAGACCAGTATTAGTTTCTGATACACCACTGCAGGTTCAATGTAATCCTTGGACCTTCACATTGACGATGAAACACAGAAACCGTATCGGAATTAAATACAAAAGGCCCAATGCCGCCCTAAGTACTAGAATTGAGACTCTTCTTACAGTCGGTGTTTTGAGCATCCCCTGTGAGACCAGTGTTAGTTTCCGATACGCCTCAGCAGGTTCAGTGTATTCCTAGGACCTTCACATTGACGATGAAACACAGAAATCGCATCGGAATTAAATTCAAAAGGCACTATGCCATCTTAAGTACAAGAATAGAGACTCTTCTTACTGTCGGTGCTTTGAGCATTCCCTGTGAGACCATTATTAGTTTCCGATACACCACTCAAGGTTCAATGTATTCCTTGGACCTTGACATTGACGATGAAACACAGAAATCGCATCGTAATTAAATACAAAAGGCACAATGCCGCCTTAAGTACAAGAATAGAGTCTCTTCTTACAGTCGGTGCTTTGAGCATTCCCTGTGAGGCCAGTATTAGTTTCCGATACACCACTGCAGGTTCAATGTATTCCTGGGACCTTCGCATTGACGATGAAACGCAGATATCGCATCGGAAATAAATACAAAAGGCGCAATGCCGCCTTAAGTACAAGTATAGAGACTCTTCTTACATTCGGTGATTTGAGCATTCCCTGTGAGACCCGTATTAGTTTCTGATACACCACTGCAGGTTCAATGTATTGCTTGGACCTTCACATTGACGATGAAACACAGAAATCGCATCAGAGTTAAATACAAAAGGCACAATGCCGCCTTAAGGACAAGAATAGAGACTCTTCTTACTGTCGAAGCTTTGAGCATTCCCTGTGAGACCAGTATTAGTTTCCGATACACCACTGCAGGTTCAATGTATTCCTTGGACCTTCACATTGACGTTGAAACACAGAAATCGCATCGGAATTAAATACAAAAGGCAAACTGCCGCGTAAGTACAAGAATAGAGACTCCTCTTACAGTCGGTGCTTTGAGCATTCCCTGTGAGACCAGTATTAGTTTCCGATACACCTCAGCAGGTTCAAGGTATTCCTAGGACTTTCCTATTGACGATGAAATACAGAAATCGCATAGGAATTAAATGCAAAAGCCACAATGCCGTCTTAAGTAGAAGAATAGAGACTCTTCTTACAGTCGGTGCTTTGAGCATTCCCTGTGAGACCAGTATTAGTTTCCGATACACCACTGCAGGTTCAATGTATTCCTTGGACCTTCACACTGACGATGAAACACAGAAATCGCATCGGAATTACATACTAAAGGCGCAATGCCGCCTTAAGTACAAGAATAGAGACTCTTCTTACAGTCGGTGCTTTGAGCATTCCCTGTGAGACCAGTATTAGTTTCCGATACACCACTGCAGGTTCAATGTATTCCTTGGACCTTCACACTGACGAAGAAACACAGAAATCGCATCGGAGTTAAATACAAAAGGCACAATGCCGTCTTAAGTACAAGAATAGAGACTCTTATTACAGTCGGTGCTATGAGCATTCCCTGTGAGACCAGTATTAGTTTCTGATACACCACTGCAGGTTCAATGTAATCCTTGGACCTTCACATTGACGATGAAACACAGAAACCGTATCGGAATTAAATACAAAAGGCCCAATGCCGCCCTAAGTACTAGAATTGAGACTCTTCTTACAGTCGGTGTTTTGAGCATCCCCTGTGAGACCAGTGTTAGTTTCCGATACGCCTCAGCAGGTTCAATGTATTCCTAGGACCTTCACATTGACGATGAAACACAGAAATCGCATCGGAATTAAATTCAAAAGGCACTATGCCATCTAAAGTACAAGAATAGAGACTCTTCTTACTGTCGGTGCTTTGAGCATTCCCTGTGAGACCATTATTAGTTTCCGATACACCACTCAAGGTTCAATGTATTCCTTGGACCTTGACATTGACGATGAAACACAGAAATCGCATCGTAATTAAATACAAAAGGCACAATGCCGCCTTAAGTACAAGAATAGAGTCTCTTCTTACATTCGGTGATTTGAGCATTCCCTGTGAGACCCGTATTAGTTTCTGATACACCACTGCAGGTTCAATGTATTGCTTGGACCTTCACATTGACGATGAAACACAGATATCGCATCAGAGTTAAATACAAAAGGCACAATGCCGCCTTAAGGACAAGAATAGAGACTCTTCTTACTGTCGAAGCTTTGAGCATTCCCTGTGAGACCAGTATTAGTTTCCGATACACCACTGCAGGTTCAATGTATTCCTTGGACCTTCACATTGACGTTGAAACACAGAAATCGCATCGGAATTAAATACAAAAGGCAAACTGCCGCGTAAGTACAAGAATAGAGACTCCTCTTACAGTCGGTGCTTTGAGCATTCCCTGTGAGACCAGTATTAGTTTCCGATACACCTCAGCAGGTTCAAGGTATTCCTAGGACTTTCCTATTGACGATGAAATACAGAAATCGCATAGGAATTAAATGCAAAAGCCACAATGCCGTCTTAAGTAGAAGAATAGAGACTCTTCTTACAGTCGGTGCTTTGAGCATTCCCTGTGAGACCAGTATTAGTTTCCGATACACCACTGCAGGTTCAATGTATTCCTTGGACCTTCACATTGACGATGAAACACAGAAATCGCATCGGAATTACATACAAAAGGCGCAATGCCGCCTTAAGTACAAGAATAGAGACTCTTCTTACAGTCGGTGCTTTGAGCATTCCCTGTGAGACCAGTATTAGTTTCCGATACACCACTGCAGGTTCAATGTATTCCTTGGACCTTCACACTGACGATGAAACACAGAAATCGCATCGGAATTACATACTAAAGGCGCAATGCCGCCTTAAGTACAAGAATAGAGACTCTTCTTACAGTCGGTGCTTTGAGCATTCCCTGTGAGACCAGAAATAGTTTCCGATACACCACTCCAGGTTCAATGTATTCCTTGGTCATTCGCATTGACGATGAAACACAGAATTCGCATCGGAATGAAATCCAAAAGGCAAACTGCCGCGTAAGTACAAGAATAGAGACTCTTCTTACAGTCGGTGTTTTCAGCATTCCCTGTGAAACCAGTATTAGTTTCCGATACACCTCAGGAGGTTCAATGTATACCTAGGACCTCAACATTGACGATGAAACACTGAAGTCTCTTCTTACAGTCGGTGCTTTCAGCATTCCCTGTGAGACCAGTATTAGTTTCCGATACACCTCAGCAGGTTCAAGGTATTCCTAGGACTTTCACATTGACGATGAAATACAGAAATCGCATCGGAATTAAATACAAAAGGCACAATGCCGTCTTAAGTACAAGAATAGAGACTCTTCTTACAGTCGGTGCTTTCAGCTTCCCTGTGAGACCAGAATTAGTTTCCGATACACCACTCCAGGTTCAATGTATTCCTTGGACATTCACATTGACGATGAAACACAGAATTCGCATCGGAATGAAATCCAAAAGGCAAACTGCCGCGTAAGTACAAGAATAGAGACTCTTCTTACAGTCGGTGCTTTCAGCATTCCCTGTGAGACCAGTATTAGTTTCTGATACACCTCAAAAGGTTCAGTGTATTACTAGGACCGTCACATTGACGTTGAAACACAGAAATCGCATCGGAATTAAACACAAAAGGCACAATGTCGCCTTAAGTACAAGAATAGAGACTCTTCTTACAGTCGGAGCTTTGAGCATTCCCTGTGAGACCAGTATTAGTTTCCGATTCACCACTGCAGGTTCAATGTAATCCTAGTACCTTCACATTGACGATAAAACACAGAAATCGCATCGGAATTAAATACAAAAGGCACAATGTCGCCTTAAGTACAAGAATAGAGACTCTTCTTACAGTCGGTGATTTGAGCATTCCCTGTGAGACCGGTATTAGTTTCCGATACACCACTCCAGGTTCAATGTATTCCTTGGAAATTCACATTGACGATGAAACACAGAAATCGCATCGGAATGAAATACAAAAGGCAAACTGCCGCGTAAGTACAAGAATAGAGACTCTTCTTACAGTCGGTGCTTTCAGCATTCCCTGTGAGACCAGTATTAGTTTCCGATACACCTCAGCAGGTTCAATGTATTCCTAGGACCTTCACATTGACGATGAAACACACAAATCGAATCGGAATTAAATACAACAGGCACAATGTCCCCTTAAGTACAAGAATAGAGACTCTTCTTACACTCGGTGCTTTGAGCAATCCCTGTGAGACCAGTATTAGTTTCCGATACACCTCAGCAGGTTCACTGTATTCCTTGGACCTTCACATTGACGATGAAACACAGAAATCGCATCGGAATGAAATACAAAATTCAAACTGCCGCGTAAGTACAAGAATAGAGACTCTTCTTAGAGTCGGTGCTTTCAGCATTCCCTGTGAGACCAGTATTAGTTTCCGATACACCTCAGGAGGTTCAATGTATACCTAGGACCTTCACATTGACGATGAAACACAGATATTGCATCGGAATTAAATGCAAAAGGCGCAAAGCCGCCTTAAGTACAAGAATAGAGACTCTTCTTACAGTCGGTGCTTTCAGCATTCCCTGTGACACCAGTATTAGTTTCCGATACACCTCAGCAGGTTCAAGGTATTCCTAGGACATTCACATTGACGATGAAATACAGAAATCGCATCGGAATTAAATACAAAAGGCACAATGCCGTCTTAAGTACAAGAATAGAGACTGTTCTTACAGTCGGTGCTTTCTGCATTCCCTGTGTGACCAGTATTAGATTCCGATACCCCACAGCAGGTTCAATGTATTCCTAGGACCTTCACATTGACGATAAAACACAGAAATCGCATCGGAATTAAATACAAAAGGCACAATGTTGCCTTAAGTACAAGAATAGAGACTCTTCTTACAGTCGGTGCTTTGAGCATTCCCTGTGAGACCAGTATTAGTTTCCGATACACCACTGCAGGTTCAATGTATTCCTTGGACCTTCACATTGACGATGAATTACAGAAATCGCATCGGAATTAATTACAAAAGTCACAATGCCGCATTAAGTACAAGAATAGAGACTCTTCTTACAGTCGGTGCTTTGAGCATTCCCTGCGAGACCAGGATTGGTTTCCGATACACCACTGCAGGTTCAATATATTCCTTGGACCTTCACATTGACGTTGAAACACAGAAATCGCATCGGAATTAAATACAAAAAGCGCAATGCCGCCTTAAGTACTAGAATAGAGAATCTTGTTACAGTCGGTGCTTTGGGCATTCCCTGTGAGACCAGTATTAGTTTCTGATACACCACTGCAGGTTCAATGTATTCCTTGGAACTTCACATTGACGATGAAACACAGATATCGCATCGGAATTAATTACAAAAGGCACAATGCCGTCATAAGTACAAGAATAGAGACTCTTCTTACAGTCGGTGCTTTGAGCATTCCCTGTGAGACCAGTATTAGTTTCCGATACACCACTGCAGGTTAAATGTATTTTTTGGACCTTCACATTGACGATGAAACACAGAAATCGCATCGGAATTAAATACAAAAGGCACAATGCCGTCTTAAGTACAAGAATAGAGACTCTTCTTACAGTCGGAGCTTTGAGCATTCCCTGTGAGACCAGTATTAGTTTCCGATACACCACTGCAGGTTCAATGTATTCCTTGGACCTTCACATTGACGATGAAACACAGAAATCGCAGCGGAATTAAATACAAAAGGCGCAATGCCGCCTTAAGTACAGAAATAGAGACTCTTCTTATAGTCGGTGCTTTGAGCATTCCCTGTGTGACCAGTATTAGATTCCGATACACCACTGCAGGTTCAATGTACTCCTTGGACCTTCACATTGACGATGAAACACAGAAATCGCATCGGAATTAAAAAAAAATGGCACAATGCCGCCATAAGTACAAGAATAGAGACTCTTCTTACAGTCGGTGCTTTGAGCATTCCCTGTGAGGCCAGTATTAGTTTCTGATACACCACTGCAGGTTCAATGTATTCCTTGGACCTTCACGTTGACGATGAAACACAGAAATCGCATCCGAATTAAATACAATTGGCACAATGCCGTCTTAAGTAGAAGAATGGAGACTCTTCTTACAGTCGGTGCTATGAGCATTCCCTGTGAGACCTGTATTAGTTTCCGATACACCACTGCAGGTTCAATGTATTCCTTAGTATTAGTTTCTGGTACACCACTGCAGGTTCACATTGACCAGTATGAAATACAGAAATCGCATCGGAATTAAATACAACACGCACAATGCCGCCTTAAGTACAAGAATTGTGACTCTTCTTACGGTCGGTGCTTTGAGCATTCCCTGTGAGACCAGTATTAGTTTCCGATACACCACTGCAGGTTCAATGTATTCCTTCGACCTTCACATTGTCGATGAAACACAGAAATCGCATCCGAGTTAAATACAAAAGGCCCAATGCCGTCTTAAGTACAAGAATAGAGACTCTCCATACAGTCGGTGCTATGAGCATTCCCTGTGAGACCAGTATTAGTTTCTGGTACACCACTGCAGGTTCAATGTATTCCTTGGACCTTCACATTGACGATGAAAAACAGAAATCGCATCGGAATTAACTACAAAAGGCGCAATACCGCCTGAAGTACAAGAATACAGACTCTTCTTACAGTCGGTGCTTTGAGCATTGCCTGTGAGACCAGTACTAGTTTCCGATACACCACTGCAGGTTCAATGTATTCCTTTGACCTTCATATTGACGATGAAACACAGAAATCGCATCGGAATTAAATTGAAAAGGCGCTATGCCGCCTTAAGCACAAGAATAGAGACTCCTCTTACAGTCGGTGCTTTGAGCATTCCCTGTGAGACCAGTATTACTTTCTGATACACCACTGCAGGTTCAATGTATTACTTGCACCTTTACATTGACGATGAAACACAGAAATCGCATCGGAGTTAAATACAGAAGGCACAATGCCGCCTTAAGTACAAGAACAGAGACTCTTCTTACTGTCGGTGCCTTGAGGATTCCCTATGAGACCAGTATTAGTTTCCGATACACCACTGCAGGTTCAATGTATTCCTTGGACCTTCACATTGACGATGAAACACAGAAATCGCATCGGAATTAAATACAAAACGCGCAATGCCGCCTGAAGTAGAAGAATAGAGACTCTTCTTACAGTCGGTGCTTTGAGCATTCCCTGTGAAACCAGTACTAGTTTCCGATACACCACTGCAGGTTGAATGTATTCCTTTGACCTTCATATTGACGATGAAACACAGAAATCGCATCGGAATAAAATTGAAAAGGCGCCATGCCGCCTTAAGCACAAGAATAGAGACTCTTCTTACAGTCGGTGCTTTGAGCATTCCCTGTGAGACCAGTATTACTTTCTGATACACCACTGCAGGGTAAATGTATTACTTGGACCATCACATTGACGATGAAACACAGAAATCGCATCGGAATTAAGTACAAAAGGCACATGGCCGTCATCAGTACTAGAATAGAGACTCTTCTTACAATCGGTGCTTTGAGCATTCCCTGTGAGACCAGTATTAGTTTCCGATACACCACTGCAGGTTCAATGTATTCCTTGGACATTCACATTGACGATGAAACCCAGAAATCGCATCGGAATTAAATACAAAAGGCGCAATGCCACCTTAAGTACAAGAATAGAGACTCTTCTTACAGTCGATGTTTTGAGCATTCCCTGTGAGACAAGTATTAGTTTCCGATACACCACTGCAGGTTCAATGTATTCCTTGGACCTTCACATTGACGATGAAACACAGAAATCGCATCGGAATTAAATACAAAACGCGCAATGCCGCCTGAAGTACAAGAATAGAGACTCTTCTTACAGTCGGTGCTTTGAGCATTCCCTGTGAGACCAGTACTAGTTTCCGATACACCACTGCAGGTTCAATGTATTCCTTGGACCTTCACATTGACGATGAAACACAGAAATCGCATCGGACGTAATTACGAAAGGCACAATGCCGTCATAAGTACAAGAATAGAGACTCTTCTTACAGTCGGTGCTTTGAGCATTCCCTGTGGGACCAGTATTAGTTTCCGATACACCACTGCAGGTTCAATGTATTCCTTGGACACTCATATTGACGATGAAACACAGAAATCGCATCGGAATTAAATACAAAAGGCGCAATGCCGCCTTAAGTACAAGAATAGAGACTCTTCTAACAGTCGGTGCTTGGAGAATTCCCTTTGAGACCAGTATTAGTTTCTGATACACCACTGCAGGTTCAATGTATTCCTTGGACCTTCACATTGACGATGAAACACAGAAATCGCATCGGAATTAAATACAATAGGCACAATGCCGTCTTAAGTACAAGAATAGAGACTCTTCTTACAGTCGGTGCTATGAGCATTCCCTGTGAGACCAGAATTAATTTCCGATACACACTGCAGGTTCAATGTACTCCTTGGACCTTCACATTGACGATGAAACACAGAAATCGAATCGGAATTAAATACAAAAGGCGCAATGCCGCCTTAAGTACAAGAATAGAGACTCATCTTTCAGTCGGTGCTTTGAGCATTCCCAGTGAGACCAGTATTAGATTCCGACACACCACAGCAGGTTCAATGTATTCCTTGGATCTTCACATTGACGATGAAACACAGAAATCGCATCGGAATTAAATACAAAAGGCACAATGCCGTCTGAAGTACAAGAATAGAGACTCTTCTTACAGTCGGTGCTTCAGCATTCCCTGTGAGACCAGTATTAGTTTCCGATACACCTCAGCAGTTTCAATGTATTCCTAGGACCTTCACATTGACGATGAACCACAGAAATCGCATCGGAATTAAATACAAAAGGCACAATGTGGCCTTAAGTACAAGAATAGAGACTCTTCTTACAGTCGGTGCTTTGAGCATTCCCTGTGAGACCAAAATTAGTTTCCGATACACCACTCCAGGTTCAATGTATTCCTTGGACCTTCACATTGACGATGAAATACAGAAATCGCATCGGAATGAAATACAAAAGGCAAACTGCCGCGTAAGTACAAGAATAGAGACTCTTCTTACAGTCGGTGCTTTCAGCATTCCCTGTGAGACCAGTATTAGTTTCGGATACACCTCAGCAGGTTCAGTGTATTCCTAGGACCCTCACATTGACGATGAAACACAGAAATCGCATCGGAATTTAATACAAAAGGCGCAATGGCGCCATAGGTACAAGAATAGAGACTCTTCTTACAGTCGGTGCTTTGAGCATTCCCTGTGAGGCCAGTATTAGTTTCTGATACACCACTGCAGGTTCAATGTATTCCTTGGACCTTCACATTGACGATGAAACACAGAAATCGCATCGGAATTAAATACAAAACGCGCAATGCCGCCTGAAGTACAAGAATAGAGACTCTTCTTACAGTCGGTGCTTTGAGCATTCCCTGTGAGACCAGTACTAGTTTCCGATACACCACTGCAGGTTCAATGTATTCCTTGGACCTTCACATTGACGATGAAACACAGAAATCGCATCGGACGTAATTACGAAAGGCACAATGCCGTCATAAGTACAAGAATAGAGACTCTTCTTACAGTCGGTGCTTTGAGCATTCCCTGTGAGACCAGTATTAGTTTCCGATACACCACTGCAGGTTCAATGTATTCCTTGGACATTCATATTGACGATGAAACACAGAAATCGCATCGGAATTAAATACAAAAGGCGCAATGCCGCCTTAAGTACAAGAATAGAGACTCTTCTTACAGTCGGTGCTTGGAGAATTCCCTTTGAGACCAGTATTAGTTTCTGATACACCACTGCAGGTTCAATGTATTCCTTGGACCTTCGCATTGGCGATGAAACACAGAAATCGCATCGGAATTAAATACAATAGGCACAATGCCGTCTTAAGTACAAGAATAGAGACTCTTCTTACAGTCGGTGCTATGAGCATTCCCTGTGAGACCAGAATTAATTTCCGATACACCACTGCAGGTTCAATGCACTCCTTGGACCTTCACATTGACGATGAAACACAGAAATCGAATCGGAATTAAACACAAAAGGCGCAATGCCGCCTTAAGTACAAGAATAGAGACTCATCTTGCAATCGGTGCTTTGAGCATTCCCAGTGAGACCAGTATTAGATTCCGACACACCACAGCAGGTTCAATGTATTCCTTGGATCTTCACATTGACGATGAAACACAGAAATCGCATCGGAATTAAATACAAAAGGCACAATGCCGTCTTAAGTACAAGAATAGAGACTCTTCTTACAGTCGGTGCTTCAGCATTCCCTGTGAGACCAGTATTAGTTTCCGATACACCTCAGCAGTTTCAATGTATTCCTAGGACCTTCACATTGACGATGAAACACAGAAATCGCATCGGAATTAAATACAAAAGGCACAATGTGGCCTTAAGTACAAGAATAGAGACTCTTCTTACAATCGGTGCTTTGAGCATTCCCTGTGAGACCAGAATTAGTTTCCGATACACCACTCCAGGTTCAATGTATTCCTTGGACCTTCACATTGACGATGAAACACAGAAATCGCATCGGAATTAAATAAAAAAGGCACAATGTGGCCTTAAGTACAAGAATAGAGACTCTTCTTACAGTCGGTGCTTTGAGCATTCCCTGTGAGACCAGTACTAGTTTCCGATACACCACTGCAGGTTCAATGTATTCCTTGGACCTTCACATTGACGATGAAACACAGAAATCGCATCGGACGTAATTACGAAAGGCACAATGCCGTCATAAGTACAAGAATAGAGACTCTTCTTACAGTCGGTGCTTTGAGCATTCCCTGTGAGACCAGTATTAGTTTCCGATACACCACTGCAGGTTCAATGTATTCCTTGGACACTCATATTGACGATGAAACACAGAAATCGCATCGGAATTAAATACAAAAGACGCAATGCCGCCTTAAGTACAAGAATAGAGACTCTTCTAACAGTCGGTGCTTGGAGAATTCCCTTTGAGACCAGTATTAGTTTCTGATACACCACTGCAGGTTCAATGTATTCCTTGGACCTTCACATTGACGATGAAACACAGAAATCGCATCGGAATTAAATACAATAGGCACAATGCCGTCTTAAGTACAAGAATAGAGACTCTTCTTACAGTCGGTGCTATGAGCATTCCCTGTGAGACCAGAATTAATTTCCGATACACACTGCAGGTTCAATGTACTCCTTGGACCTTCACATTGACGATGAAACACAGAAATGGAATCGGAATTAAATACAAAAGGCGCAATGCCGCCTTAAGTACAAGAATAGAGACTTATCTTTCAGTCGGTGCTTTGAGCGTTCCCAGTGAGACCAGTATTAGATTCCGACACACCACAGCAGGTTCAATGTATTCCTTGGATCTTCACATTGACGATGAAACACAGAAATCGCATCGGAATTAAATACAAAAGGCACAATGCCGTCTGAAGTACAAGAATAGAGACTCTTCTTACAGTCGGTGCTTCAGCATTCCCTGTGAGACCAGTATTAGGTTCCGATACACCTCAGCAGTTTCAATGTATTCCTAGGACCTTCACATTGACGATGAAACACAGAAATCGCATCGGAATTAAATACAAAAGGCACAATGTGGCCTTAAGTACAAGAATAGAGACTCTTCTTACAGTCGGTGCTTTGAGCATTCCCTGTGAGACCAAAATTAGTTTCCGATACACCACTCCAGGTTCAATGTATTCCTTGGACCTTCACATTGACGATGAAATACAGAAATCGCATCGGAATGAAATACAAAAGGCGCAATACCGCCTGAAGTACAAGAATACAGACTCTTCTTACAGTCGGTGCTTTGAGCATTGCCTGTGAGACCAGTACTAGTTTCCGATACACCACTGCAGGTTCAATGTATTCCTTTGACCTTCATATTGACGATGAAACACAGAAATCGCATCGGAATTAAATTGAAAAGGCGCTATGCCGCCTTAAGCACAAGAATAGAGACTCCTCTTACAGTCGGTGCTTTGAGCATTCCCTGTGAGACCAGTATTACTTTCTGATACACCACTGCAGGTTCAATGTATTACTTGCACCTTTACATTGACGATGAAACACAGAAATCGCATCGGAGTTAAATACAGAAGGCACAATGCCGCCTTAAGTACAAGAACAGAGACTCTTCTTACTGTCGGTGCCGTGAGGATTCCCTATGAGACCAGTATTAGTTTCCGATACACCACTGCAGGTTCAATGTATTCCTTGGACCTTCACATTGACGATGAAACACAGAAATCGCATCGGAATTAAATACAAAACGCGCAATGCCGCCTGAAGTACAAGAATAGAGACTCTTCTTACAGTCGGTGCTTTGAGCATTCCCTGTGAAACCAGTACTAGTTTCCGATACACCACTGCAGGTTCAATGTATTCCTTTGACCTTCATATTGACGATGAAACACAGAAATCGCATCGGAATAAAATTGAAAAGGCGCCATGCCGCCTTAAGCACAAGAATAGAGACTCTTCTTACAGTCGGTGCTTTGAGCATTCCCTGTGAGACCAGTATTACTTTCTGATACACCACTGCAGGGTAAATGTATTACTTGGACCATCACATTGACGATGAAACACAGAAATCGCATCGGAAATAAGTACAAAAGGCACATGGCCGTCATCAGTACTAGAATAGAGACTCTTCTTACAATCGGTGCTTTGAGCATTCCCTGTGAGACCAGTATTAGTTTCCGATACACCACTGCAGGTTCAATGTATTCCTTGGACATTCACATTGACGATGAAACCCAGAAATCGCATCGGAATTAAATACAAAAGGCGCAATGCCACCTTAAGTACAAGAATAGAGACTCTTCTTACAGTCGATGTTTTGAGCATTCCCTGTGAGACCAGTATTAGTTTCCGATACACCACTGCAGGTTCAATGTATTCCTTGGACCTTCACATTGACGATGAAACACAGAAATCGCATCGGAATTAAATACAAAACGCGCAATGCCGCCTGAAGTACAAGAATAGAGACTCTTCTTACAGTCGGTGCTTTGAGCATTCCCTGTGAGACCAGTACTAGTTTCCGATACACCACTGCAGGTTCAATGTATTCCTTGGACCTTCACATTGACGATGAAACACAGAAATCGCATCGGACGTAATTACGAAAGGCACAATGCCGTCATAAGTACAAGAATAGAGACTCTTCTTACAGTCGGTGCTTTGAGCATTCCCTGTGAGACCAGTATTAGTTTCCGATACACCACTGCAGGTTCAATGTATTCCTTGGACACTCATATTGACGATGAAACACAGAAATCGCATCGGAATTAAATACAAAAGGCGCAATGCCGCCTTAAGTACAAGAATAGAGACTCTTCTAACAGTCGGTGCTTGGAGAATTCCCTTTGAGACCAGTATTAGTTTCTGATACACCACTGCAGGTTCAATGTATTCCTTGGACCTTCACATTGACGATGAAACACAGAAATCGCATCGGAATTAAATACAATAGGCACAATGCCGTCTTAAGTACAAGAATAGAGACTCTTCTTACAGTCGGTGCTATGAGCATTCCCTGTGAGACCAGAATTAATTTCCGATACACACTGCAGGTTCAATGTACTCCTTGGACCTTCACATTGACGATGAAACACAGAAATCGAATCGGAATTAAATACAAAAGGCGCAATGCCGCCTTAAGTACAAGAATAGAGACTCATCTTTCAGTCGGTGCTTTGAGCATTCCCAGTGAGACCAGTATTAGATTCCGACACACCACAGCAGGTTCAATGTATTCCTTGGATCTTCACATTGACGATGAAACACAGAAATCGCATCGGAATTAAATACAAAAGGCACAATGCCGTCTGAAGTACAAGAATAGAGACTCTTCTTACAGTCGGTGCTTCAGCATTCCCTGTGAGACCAGTATTAGTTTCCGATACACCTCAGCAGTTTCAATGTATTCCTAGGACCTTCACATTGACGATGAAACACAGAAATCGCATCGGAATTAAATACAAAAGGCACAATGTGGCCTTAAGTACAAGAATAGAGACTCTTCTTACAGTCGGTGCTTTGAGCATTCCCTGTGAGACCAAAATTAGTTTCCGATACACCACTCCAGGTTCAATGTATTCCTTGGACCTTCACATTGACGATGAAATACAGAAATCGCATCGGAATGAAATACAAAAGGCAAACTGCCGCGTAAGTACAAGAATAGAGACTCTTCTTACAGTCGGTGCTTTCAGCATTCCCTGTGAGACCAGTATTAGTTTCGGATACACCTCAGCAGGTTCAGTGTATTCCTAGGACCCTCACATTGACGATGAAACACAGAAATCGCATCGGAATTTAATACAAAAGGCGCAATGGCGCCATAGGTACAAGAATAGAGACTCTTCTTACAGTCGGTGCTTTGAGCATTCCCTGTGAGGCCAGTATTAGTTTCTGATACACCACTGCAGGTTCAATGTATTCCTTGGACCTTCACATTGACGATGAAACACAGAAATCGCATCGGAATTAAATACAAAACGCGCAATGCCGCCTGAAGTACAAGAATAGAGACTCTTCTTACAGTCGGTGCTTTGAGCATTCCCTGTGAGACCAGTACTAGTTTCCGATACACCACTGCAGGTTCAATGTATTCCTTGGACCTTCACATTGACGATGAAACACAGAAATCGCATCGGACGTAATTACGAAAGGCACAATGCCGTCATAAGTACAAGAATAGAGACTCTTCTTACAGTCGGTGCTTTGAGCATTCCCTGTGAGACCAGTATTAGTTTCCGATACACCACTGCAGGTTCAATGTATTCCTTGGACATTCATATTGACGATGAAACACAGAAATCGCATCGGAATTAAATACAAAAGGCGCAATGCCGCCTTAAGTACAAGAATAGAGACTCTTCTTACAGTCGGTGCTTGGAGAATTCCCTTTGAGACCAGTATTAGTTTCTGATACACCACTGCAGGTTCAATGTATTCCTTGGACCTTCACATTGGCGACGAAACACAGAAATCGCATCGGAATTAAATACAATAGGCACAATGCCGTCTTAAGTACAAGAATAGAGACTCTTCTTACAGTCGGTGCTATGAGCATTCCCTGTGAGACCAGAATTAATTTCCGATACACCACTGCAGGTTCAATGTACTCCTTGGACCTTCACATTGACGATGAAACACAGAAATCGAATCGGAATTAAATACAAAAGGCGCAATGCCGCCTTAAGTACAAGAATAGAGACTCATCTTGCAATCGGTGCTTTGAGCATTCCCAGTGAGACCAGTATTAGATTCCGACACACCACAGCAGGTTCAATGTATTCCTTGGATCTTCACATTGACGATGAAACACAGAAATCGCATCGGAATTAAATACAAAAGGCACAATGCCGTCTTAAGTACAAGAATAGAGACTCTTCTTACAGTCGGTGCTTCAGCATTCCCTGTGAGACCAGTATTAGTTTCCGATACACCTCAGCAGTTTCAATGTATTCCTAGGACCTTCACATTGACGATGAAACACAGAAATCGCATCGGAATTAAATACAAAAGGCACAATGTGGCCTTAAGTACAAGAATAGAGACTCTTCTTACAGTCGGTGCTTTGAGCATTCCCTGTGAGACCAGAATTAGTTTCCGATACACCACTCCAGGTTCAATGTATTCCTTGGACCTTCACATTGACGATGAAACACAGAAATCGCATCGGAATTAAATACAAAAGGCACAATGTGGCCTTAAGTACAAGAATAGAGACTCTTCTTACAGTCGGTGCTTTGAGCATTCCCTGTGAGACCAGTACTAGTTTCCGATACACCACTGCAGGTTCAATGTATTCCTTGGACCTTCACATTGACGATGAAACACAGAAATCGCATCGGACGTAATTACGAAAGGCACAATGCCGTCATAAGTACAAGAATAGAGACTCTTCTTACAGTCGGTGCTTTGAGCATTCCCTGTGAGACCAGTATTAGTTTCCGATACACCACTGCAGGTTCAATGTATTCCTTGGACACTCATATTGACGATGAAACACAGAAATCGCATCGGAATTAAATACAAAAGGCGCAATGCCGCCTTAAGTACAAGAATAGAGACTCTTCTAACAGTCGGTGCTTGGAGAATTCCCTTTGACACCAGTATTAGTTTCTGATACACCACTGCAGGTTCAATGTATTCCTTGGACCTTCACATTGACGATGAAACACAGAAATCGCATCGGAATTAAATACAATAGGCACAATGCCGTCTTAAGTACAAGAATAGAGACTCTTCTTACAGTCGGTGCTATGAGCATTCCCTGTGAGACCAGAATTAATTTCCGATACACACTGCAGGTTCAATGTACTCCTTGGACCTTCACATTGACGATGAAACACAGAAATCGAATCGGAATTAAATACAAAAGGCGCAATGCCGCCTTAAGTACAAGAATAGAGACTCATCTTTCAGTCGGTGCTTTGAGCATTCCCAGTGAGACCAGTATTAGATTCCGACACACCACAGCAGGTTCAATGTATTCCTTGAATCTTCACATTGACGATGAAACACAGAAATCGCATCGGAATTAAATACAAAAGGCACAATGCCGTCTGAAGTACAAGAATAGAGACTCTTCTTACAGTCGGTGCTTCAGCATTCCCTGTGAGACCAGTATTAGTTTCCGATACACCTCAGCAGTTTCAATGTATTCCTAGGACCTTCACATTGACGATGAAACACAGAAATCGCATCGGAATTAAATACAAAAGGCACAATGTGGCCTTAAGTACAAGAATAGAGACTCTTCTTACAGTCGGTGCTTTGAGCATTCCCTGTGAGACCAAAATTAGTTTCCGATACACCACTCCAGGTTCAATGTATTCCTTGGACCTTCACATTGACGATGAAATACAGAAATCGCATCGGAATGAAATACAAAAGGCAAACTGCCGCGTAAGTACAAGAATAGAGACTCTTCTTACAGTCGGTGCTTTCAGCATTCCCTGTGAGACCAGTATTAGTTTCGGATACACCTCAGCAGGTTCAGTGTATTCCTAGGACCCTCACATTGACGATGAAACACAGAAATCGCTTCGGAATTTAATACAAAAGGCGCAATGGCGCCATAGGTACAAGAATAGAGACTCTTCTTACAGTCGGTGCATTGAGCATTCCCTGTGAGGCCAGTATTAGTTTCTGATACACCACTGCAGGTTCAATGTATTCCTTGGACCTTCACATTGACGATGAAACACAGAAATCGCATCGGAATTAAATACAAAACGCGCAATGCCGCCTGAAGTACAAGAATAGAGACTCTTCTTACAGTCGGTGCTTTGAGCATTCCCTGTGAGACCAGTACTAGTTTCCGATACACCACTGCAGGTTCAATGTATTCCTTGGACCTTCACATTGACGATGAAACACAGAAATCGCATCGGACGTAATTACGAAAGGCACAATGCCGTCATAAGTACAAGAATAGAGACTCTTCTTACAGTCGGTGCTTTGAGCATTCCCTGTGAGACCAGTATTAGTTTCCGATACACCACTGCAGGTTCAATGTATTCCTTGGACATTCATATTGACGATGAAACACAGAAATCGCATCGGAATTAAATACAAAAGGCGCAATGCCGCCTTAAGTACAAGAATAGAGACTCTTCTTACAGTCGGTGCTTGGAGAATTCCCTTTGAGACCAGTATTAGTTTCTGATACACCACTGCAGGTTCAATGTATTCCTTGGACCTTCACATTGGCGATGAAACACAGAAATCGCATCGGAATTAAATACAATAGGCACAATGCCGTCTTAAGTACAAGAATAGAGACTCTTCTTACAGTCGGTGCTATGAGCATTCCCTGTGAGACCAGAATTAATTTCCGATACACCACTGCAGGTTCAATGTACTCCTTGGACCTTCACATTGACGATGAAACACAGAAATCGAATCGGAATTAAATACAAAAGGCGCAATGCCGCCTTAAGTACAAGAATAGAGACTCATCTTGCAATCGGTGCTTTGAGCATTCCCAGTGAGACCAGTATAAGATTCCGACACACCACAGCAGGTTCAATGTATTCCTTGGATCTTCACATTGACGATGAAACACAGAAATCGCATCGGAATTAAATACAAAAGGCACAATGCCGTCTTAAGTACAAGAATAGAGACTCTTCTTACAGTCGGTGCTTCAGCATTCCCTGTGAGACCAGTATTAGTTTCCGATACACCTCAGCAGTTTCAATGTATTCCTAGGACCTTCACATTGACGATGAAACACAGAAATCGCATCGGAATTAAATACAAAAGGCACAATGTGGCCTTAAGTACAAGAATAGAGACTCTTCTTACAGTCGGTGCTTTTAGCATTCCCTGTGAGACCAGAATTAGTTTCCGATACACCACTCCAGGTTCAATGTATTCCTTGGACCTTCACATTGACGATGAAATACAGAAATCGCATCGGAATGAAATACAAAAGGCAAACTGCCGCGTAAGTACAAGAATAGAGACTCTTCTTACAGTCGGTGCTTTCAGCATTCCCTGTGAGACCAGTATTAGTTTCGGATACACCTCAGCAGGTTCAGTGTATTCCTAGGACCCTCACATTGACGATGAAACACAGAAATCGCATCGGAATTAAATACAAAAGGCGCAATAGCGCCATAGGTACAAGAATAGAGACTCTTCTTACAGTCGGTGCTTTGAGCATTCCCTGTGAGGCCAGTATTAGTTTCTGATACACCACTGCAGGTTCAATGTATTCCTTGGACCTTCACATTAACGATGAAAAACAGAAATCGCATCGGAATTAACTACAAAAGGCGCAATACCGCCAGAAGTACAAGAATAGAGACTCTTCTTACAGTCGGTGCTTTGAGCATTGCCTGTGAGACCAGTACTAGTTTCCGATACACCACTGCAGGTTCAATGTATTCCTTTGACCTTCATATTGACGATGAAACACAGAAATCGCATCGGAATTAAATTGAAAAGGCGCTATGCCGCCTTAAGCACAAGAATAGAGACTCCTCTTACAGTCGGTGCTTTGAGCATTCCCTGTGAGACCAGTATTACTTTCTGATACACCACTGCAGGTTCAATGTATTACTTGCACCTTTACATTGACGATGAAACACAGAAATCGCATCGGAGTTAAATACAGAAGGCACAATGCCGCCTTAAGTACAAGAACAGAGACTCTTCTTACTGTCGGTGCCTTGAGCATTCCCTATGAGACCAGTATTAGTTTCCGATACACCACTGCAGGTTCAATGTATTCCTTGGACCTTCACATTGACGATGAAACACAGAGATCGCATCAGAATTAAATACAAAACGCGCAATGCCGCCTGAAGTACAAGAATAGAGACTCTTCTTACAGTCGGTGCTTTGAGCATTCCCTGTGAGACCAGTACTAGTTTCCGATACACCACTGCAGGTTCAATGTATTCCTTGGACATACACATTGACGATGAAACACAGAAATCGCATCGGACGTAATTACGAAAGGCACAATGCCGTCATAAGTACAAGAATAGAGACTCTTCTTACAGTCGGTGCTTTGAGCATTCCCTGTGAGACCAGTATTACTTTCTGATACACCACTGCAGGGTAAATGTATTACTTGGACCATCACATTGACGATGAAACACAGAAATCGCATCGGAATTAAGTACAAAAGGCACATGGCCGTCATCAGTACTAGAATAGAGACTCTTCTTACAATCGGTGCTTTGAGCATTCCCTGTGAGACCAGTATTAGTTTCCGATACACCACTGCTGGTTCAATGTATTCCTTGGACATTCACATTGACGAAGAAACCCAGAAATCGCATCGGAATTAAATACAAAAGGCGCAATGCCACCTTAAGTACAAGAATAGAGACTCTTCTTACAGTCGATGTTTTGAGCATTCCCTGTGAGACCAGTATTAGTTTCCGATACACCACTGCAGGTTCAATGTATTCCTTGGACCTTCACATTGACGATGAAACACAGAAATCGCATCGGAATTAAATACAAAAGACGCAATGCCGCCTTAAGTACAAGAGTAGAGACACCTCTTACAGTCGGTGCCATGAGCATTCCCTATGAGACCAGTATTAGTTTCCGATACACCACTGCAGGTTCAATGTATTCCTTGGACCTTCACATTGACGATGAAACACAGAAATCGCATCGGAATTAAATACAAAACGCGCAATGCCGCCTGAAGTACAAGAATAGAGACTCTTCTTACAGTCGGTGCTTTGAGCATTCCCTGTGAGACCAGTACTAGTTTCCGATACACCACTGCAGGTTCAATGTATTCCTTGGACCTTCACATTGACGATGAAACACAGAAATCGCATCGGACGTAATTACGAAAGGCACAATGCCGTCATAAGTACAAGAATAGAGACTCTTCTTACAGTCGGTGCTATGAGCATTCCCTGTGAGACCAGTATTAGTTTCCGATACACCACTGCAGGATCAATGTATTCCTTGGACATTCATATTGACGATGAAACACAGAAATCGCATCGGAATTAAATACAAAAGGCGCAATGCCGCCTTAAGTACAAGAATAGAGACTCTTCTTATAGTCGGTGCTTGGAGAATTCCCTTTGAGACTAGTATTAGTTTCTAATACACCACTGCAGGTTCAATGTACTCCTTGGAGCTTCACATTGACGATGAAACACAGAAATCGCATCGGAATTAAATACAATAGGCACAATGCCGTCTTAAGTACAAGAATAGGGACTCTTCTTACAGTCGGTGCTATGAGCATTCCCTGTGAGACCAGAATTAATTTCCGATACACCACTGCAAGTTCAATGTACTCCTTGGACCTTCACATTGACGATGAAACACAGAAATCGAATCGGAATTAAATACAAAAGGCGCAATGCCGCCTTAAGTACAAGAATAGAGACTCATCTTTCAGTCGGTGCTTTGAGCATTCCCAGTGAGACCAGTATTAGATTCCGACACACCACAGCAGGTTCAATGTATTCCTTGGATCTTCACATTGACGATGAAACACAGAAATCGCATCGGAATTAAATACAAAAGGCACAATGCCGTCTTAAGTACAAGAATAGAGACTCTTCTTACAGTCGGTGCTTCAGCATTCCCTGTGAGACCAGTATTAGTTTCCGATACGCTTCAGCAGTTTCAATGTATTCCTAGGACCTTCACATTGACGATGAAACACAGAAATCGCATCGGAATTAAATACAAAAGGCACAATGTGACCTTAAGTACAAGAATAGAGACTCTTCTTACAGTCGCTGCTTTGAGCATTCCCTGTGAGACCAGAATTAGTTTCCGATACACCACTCCAGGTTCAATGTATTCCTTGGACCTTCACATTGACGATGAAATACAGAAATCGCATCGGAATGAAATACAAAAGGCAAACTGCCGCGTAAGTACAAGAATAGAGACTCTTCTTACAGTCGGTGCTTTGAGCATTCCCTGTGAGACCAGTATTAGTTTCGGATACACCTCAGCAGGTTCAGTGTATTCCTAGGACCCTCACATTGACGATGAAACACAGAAATCGCATCGGAATTAAATACAAAAGGCACAATATCGCCTTAAGTACAAGAATAGAGACTCCTCTCACAGTCGGTGCTTTGAGCATTCCCTGTGAGACCAGAATTAGTTTCCGATACACCACTCCATGTTCAATGTATTCCTTGGACCTTCAAATTGACGATGAAACACAGAAATCGCATCGGAATGAAATACAAAAGGCAAACTGCCGCGTAAGTACAAGAATAGAGATTCTTCTTACAGTCGGTGCTTTCAGCATTCCCTGTGAGACCAGTATTAGTTTCCGATACACCTCAGCAGGGTCGATGTATTCCTAGGACCTTCACATTGGCGATGAAACACAGAAATCGCATCGAAATTAAATACAAAAGGCCCAATTTCGCCTTAAGTACAAGAATTGAGACTCTTCTTACACTCGGTGCTTTGAGCATTCCCTGTGAGACCAGTATTAGTTTCTGATACACCACTGATGGTTCAATGTATTCCTTGGACCTTCACATTGACGATGAAACACAGATATCGCATCGCAATTAAATACAAAAGGCGCAATGCCGCCTTAAGTACAAGTATTGAGACTCTTCTTACAGTCGGTGATTTGAGCACTCCCTGTGAGACCAGTAATAGTTTCTGATACGCCACTGAGGGTTCAATGTATTTGTTGGACCTTCACATTGACGATGAAACACAGATATCGCATCGGAATTAAATACAAAAGGCACAATGCCGTCTTAAGTACAAGAATAGAGCCTCTTCTTACAGTCGGCGCTTTCAGCATTCCCTGTGAGACCAGTATTAGCTTCCGATACACCTCAGCAGGTTCAATGTATTCCTAGGACCTTCACATTGACGATGAAACACAGAAATCGCATCGGAATTAAATACAAAAGGCACAATGTCGCCTTAAGTACAAGACTAGACCCTCTTCTTACAGTCGGTGCTTTGAGCATTCCCTGTGAGGCCAGTATTAGTTTCCGATACACCACTGCACGTTCAATGTATTCCTTCGACCTTCACATTGACGATGAAACACAGAAATCGCATCGGAATTAAATACAAAAGGTGGAATGCCGCCTTAAGTAGAAGAATAGAGACTCTTCTTACAGTCGGTGCATTGAGCATTCCTGTGAGACCAGTATTAGTTTCCAATACACCACTGCAGTTTCAATGTATTCCTTGGACCTTCACATTGACGATGAAACACAGAAATCGCATCGGACGTAATTACGAAAGGCACAATACCGTCATAAGTACAAGAATAGAGACTCTTCTTACAGTCGGTGCTTTGAGCATTCCCTGTGAGACCAGTATTAGTTTCCGATACACCACTGCAGGTTCAATGTATTCCTTGGACATTCATATTGACGATGAAACACAGAAATCGCATCGGAATTAAATACAAAAGGCGCAATGCCGCCCTAAGTACAAGAATAGAGACTCTTCTTACAGTCGGTGCTTGGAGAATTCCCTTTGAGACCAGTATTAGTTTCTGATACACCACTGCAGGTTCAATGTATTCCTTGGACCTTCACATTGACGATGAAACACAGAAATCGCATCGGAATTAATTACAATAGGCACAATGCCGTCTTAAGTACAGGAATAAAGACTCTTCTTACAGTCGGTGCTATGAGCATTCCCTGTGAGACCAGATTTTTTTCCGATACACCACTGCAGGTTCAATGTACTCCTTGGACCTTCACATTGACGATGAAACACAGAAATCGAATCGGAATTAAATACAAAAGGCGCAATGCCGCCTTAAGTACAAGAATAGAGACTCACCTTTCAGTCGGTGCTTTGAGCATTCCCAGTGAGACCAGTATTAGATTCCGACACACCACAGCAGGTTCAATGTATTCCTTGGATCTTCACATTGACGATGAAACACAGAAATCGCATCGGAATTAAATACAAAAGGCACAATGCCGTCTTAAGTACAAGAATAGAGACTCTTCTTACAGTCGGTGCTTCAGCATTCCCTGTGAGACCAGTATTAGTTTCCGATACACCTCAGCAGTTTCAATATATTCCTAGGACCTTCACATTGACGATGAAACACAGAAATCGAATCGGAATTAAATACAAAAGGCACAATGTGGCCTTAAGTACAAGAATAGACACTCTTCTTACAGTCGGTGCTTTGAGCATTCCCTGTGAGACCATTATTAGTTTCCGATACACCACTGCAGGTTCAATATATTCCTTGGACCTTCACATTAACGATGAAACACATAAATCCCATCGGAATTAAATACAAAAGGCACAATGCCGCATTAAGTACAAGAATAGAGACTCTTCTTACAGTCGGTGCTTTGAGCATTCCCTGTGAGACCAGAATTAGTTTCCGATACACCACTCCAGGTTCAATATATTCCTTGGACCTTCACATTGACGATGCAATACAGAAATCGCATCGGAATGAAATACAAAAGGCAAACTGCCGCGTAGGTACAAGAATAGAGACTCTTCTTCCAGTCGGTGCTTTCAGCATTCCATGTGAGACCAGTATTAGTTTCCGATACACCTCAGCAGGTTCAGTGTATTCCTAGGACCCTCACATTGACGATGAAACACAGAAATCGAATCGGAATTAAATACAAAAGGCGCAATGCCGCCTTAAGTACAAGAATAGAGACTCATCTTTCAGTCGGTGCTTTGAGCATTCCCAGTGAGACCAGTATTAGATTCCGACACACCACAGCAGGTTCAATGTATTCCTTGGATCTTCACATTGACGATGAAACACAGAAATCGCATCGGAATTAAATACAAAAGGCACAATGCCGTCTTAAGTACAAGAATAGAGACTCTTCTTACAGTCGGTGCTTCAGCATTCCCTGTGAGACCAGTATTAGTTTCCGATACGCTTCAGCAGTTTCAATGTATTCCTAGGACCTTCACATTGACGATGAAACACAGAAATCGCATCGGAATTAAATACAAAAGGCACAATGTGACCTTAAGTACAAGAATAGAGACTCTTCTTACAGTCGCTGCTTTGAGCATTCCCTGTGAGACCAGAATTAGTTTCCGATACACCACTCCAGGTTCAATGTATTCCTTGGACCTTCACATTGACGATGAAATACAGAAATCGCATCGGAATGAAATACAAAAGGCAAACTGCCGCGTAAGTACAAGAATAGAGACTCTTCTTACAGTCGGTGCTTTGAGCATTCCCTGTGAGACCAGTATTAGTTTCGGATACACCTCAGCAGGTTCAGTGTATTCCTAGGACCCTCACATTGACGATGAAACACAGAAATCGCATCGGAATTAAATACAAAAGGCACAATATCGCCTTAAGTACAAGAATAGAGACTCCTCTCACAGTCGGTGCTTTGAGCATTCCCTGTGAGACCAGAATTAGTTTCCGATACACCACTCCATGTTCAATGTATTCCTTGGACCTTCAAATTGACGATGAAACACAGAAATCGCATCGGAATGAAATACAAAAGGCAAACTGCCGCGTAAGTACAAGAATAGAGATTCTTCTTACAGTCGATGCTTTCAGCATTCCCTGTGAGACCAGTATTAGTTTCCGATACACCTCAGCAGGGTCGATGTATTCCTAGGACCTTCACATTGGCGATGAAACACAGAAATCGCATCGAAATTAAATACAAAAGGCCCAATTTCGCCTTAAGTACAAGAATTGAGACTCTTCTTACACTAGGTGCTTTGAGCATTCCCTGTGAGACCAGTATTAGTTTCTGATACACCACTGATGGTTCAATGTATTCCTTGGACCTTCACATTGACGATGAAACACAGATATCGCATCGCAATTAAATACAAAAGGCGCAATGCCGCCTTAAGTACAAGTATTGAGACTCTTCTTACAGTCGGTGATTTGAGCACTCCCTGTGAGACCAGTAATAGTTTCTGATACGCCACTGAGGGTTCAATGTATTTGTTGGACCTTCACATTGACGATGAAACACAGATATCGCATCGGAATTAAATACAAAAGGCACAATGCCGTCTTAAGTACAAGAATAGAGCCTCTTCTTACAGTCGGCGCTTTCAGCATTCCCTGTGAGACCAGTATTAGCTTCCGATACACCTCAGCAGGTTCAATGTATTCCTAGGACCTTCACATTGACGATGAAACACAGAAATCGCATCGGAATTAAATACAAAAGGCACAATGTCGCCTTAAGTACAAGACTAGACCCTCTTCTTACAGTCGGTGCTTTGAGCATTCCCTGTGAGGCCAGTATTAGTTTCCGATACACCACTGCACGTTCAATGTATTCCTTCGACCTTCACATTGACGATGAAACACAGAAATCGCATCGGAATTAAATACAAAAGGTGGAATGCCGCCTTAAGTAGAAGAATAGAGACTCTTCTTACAGTCGGTGCATTGAGCATTCCTGTGAGACCAGTATTAGTTTCCAATACACCACTGCAGTTTCAATGTATTCCTTGGACCTTCACATTGACGATGAAACACAGAAATCGCATCGGACGTAATTACGAAAGGCACAATACCGTCATAAGTACAAGAATAGAGACTCTTCTTACAGTCGGTGCTTTGAGCATTCCCTGTGAGACCAGTATTAGTTTCCGATACACCACTGCAGGTTCAATGTATTCCTTGGACATTCATATTGACGATGAAACACAGAAATCGCATCGGAATTAAATACAAAAGGCGCAATGCCGCCCTAAGTACAAGAATAGAGACTCTTCTTACAGTCGGTGCTTGGAGAATTCCCTTTGAGACCAGTATTAGTTTCTGATACACCACTGCAGGTTCAATGTATTCCTTGGACCTTCACATTGACGATGAAACACAGAAATCGCATCGGAATTAATTACAATAGGCACAATGCCGTCTTAAGTACAGGAATAAAGACTCTTCTTACAGTCGGTGCTATGAGCATTCCCTGTGAGACCAGATTTAATTTCCGATACACCACTGCAGGTTCAATGTACTCCTTGGACCTTCACATTGACGATGAAACACAGAAATCGAATCGGAATTAAATACAAAAGGCGCAATGCCGCCTTAAGTACAAGAATAGAGACTCACCTTTCAGTCGGTGCTTTGAGCATTCCCAGTGAGACCAGTATTAGATTCCGACACACCACAGCAGGTTCAATGTATTCCTTGGATCTTCACATTGACGATGAAACACAGAAATCGCATCGGAATTAAATACAAAAGGCACAATGCCGTCTTAAGTACAAGAATAGAGACTCTTCTTACAGTCGGTGCTTCAGCATTCCCTGTGAGACCAGTATTAGTTTCCGATACACCTCAGCAGTTTCAATATATTCCTAGGACCTTCACATTGACGATGAAACACAGAAATCGAATCGGAATTAAATACAAAAGGCACAATGTGGCCTTAAGTACAAGAATAGACACTCTTCTTACAGTCGGTGCTTTGAGCATTCCCTGTGAGACCATTATTAGTTTCCGATACACCACTGCAGGTTCAATATATTCCTTGGACCTTCACATTAACGATGAAACACATAAATCCCATCGGAATTAAATACAAAAGGCACAATGCCGCATTAAGTACAAGAATAGAGACTCTTCTTACAGTCGGTGCTTTGAGCATTCCCTGTGAGACCAGAATTAGTTTCCGATACACCACTCCAGGTTCAATATATTCCTTGGACCTTCACATTGACGATGCAATACAGAAATCGCATCGGAATGAAATACAAAAGGCAAACTGCCGCGTAGGTACAAGAATAGAGACTCTTCTTCCAGTCGGTGCTTTCAGCATTCCATGTGAGACCAGTATTAGTTTCCGATACACCTCAGCAGGTTCAGTGTATTCCTAGGACCCTCACATTGACGATGAAACACAGAAATCGAATCGGAATTAAATACAAAAGGCGCAATGCCGCCTTAAGTACAAGAATAGAGACTCATCTTTCAGTCGGTGCTTTGAGCATTCCCAGTGAGACCAGTATTAGATTCCGACACACCACAGCAGGTTCAATGTATTCCTTGGATCTTCACATTGACGATGAAACACAGAAATCGCATCGGAATTAAATACAAAAGGCACAATGCCGTCTTAAGTACAAGAATAGAGACTCTTCTTACAGTCGGTGCTTCAGCATTCCCTGTGAGACCAGTATTAGTTTCCGATACGCTTCAGCAGTTTCAATGTATTCCTAGGACCTTCACATTGACGATGAAACACAGAAATCGCATCGGAATTAAATACAAAAGGCACAATGTGACCTTAAGTACAAGAATAGAGACTCTTCTTACAGTCGCTGCTTTGAGCATTCCCTGTGAGACCAGAATTAGTTTCCGATACACCACTCCAGGTTCAATGTATTCCTTGGACCTTCACATTGACGATGAAATACAGAAATCGCATCGGAATGAAATACAAAAGGCAAACTGCCGCGTAAGTACAAGAATAGAGACTCTTCTTACAGTCGGTGCTTTGAGCATTCCCTGTGAGACCAGTATTAGTTTCGGATACACCTCAGCAGGTTCAGTGTATTCCTAGGACCCTCACATTGACGATGAAACACAGAAATCGCATCGGAATTAAATACAAAAGGCACAATATCGCCTTAAGTACAAGAATAGAGACTCCTCTCACAGTCGGTGCTTTGAGCATTCCCTGTGAGACCAGAATTAGTTTCCGATACACCACTCCATGTTCAATGTATTCCTTGGACCTTCAAATTCACGATGAAACACAGAAATCGCATCGGAATGAAATACAAAAGGCAAACTGCCGCGTAAGTACAAGAATAGAGATTCTTCTTACAGTCGGTGCTTTCAGCATTCCCTGTGAGACCAGTATTAGTTTCCGATACACCTCAGCAGGGTCGATGTATTCCTAGGACCTTCACATTGGCGATGAAACACAGAAATCGCATCGAAATTAAATACAAAAGGCCCAATTTCGCCTTAAGTACAAGAATTGAGACTCTTCTTACACTCGGTGCTTTGAGCATTCCCTGTGAGACCAGTATTAGTTTCTGATACACCACTGATGGTTCAATGTATTCCTTGGACCTTCACATTGACGATGAAACACAGATATCGCATCGCAATTAAATACAAAAGGCGCAATGCCGCCTTAAGTACAAGTATTGAGACTCTTCTTACAGTCGGTGATTTGAGCACTCCCTGTGAGACCAGTAATAGTTTCTGATACGCCACTGAGGGTTCAATGTATTTGTTGGACCTTCACATTGACGATGAAACACAGATATCGCATCGGAATTAAATACAAAAGGCACAATGCCGTCTTAAGTACAAGAATAGAGCCTCTTCTTACAGTCGGCGCTTTCAGCATTCCCTGTGAGACCAGTATTAGCTTCCGATACACCTCAGCAGGTTCAATGTATTCCTAGGACCTTCACATTGACGATGAAACACAGAAATCGCATCGGAATTAAATACAAAAGGCACAATGTCGCCTTAAGTACAAGACTAGACCCTCTTCTTACAGTCGGTGCTTTGAGCATTCCCTGTGAGGCCAGTATTAGTTTCCGATACACCACTGCACGTTCAATGTATTCCTTCGACCTTCACATTGACGATGAAACACAGAAATCGCATCGGAATTAAATACAAAAGGTGGAATGCCGCCTTAAGTAGAAGAATAGAGACTCTTCTTACAGTCGGTGCATTGAGCATTCCTGTGAGACCAGTATTAGTTTCCAATACACCACTGCAGTTTCAATGTATTCCTTGGACCTTCACATTGACGATGAAACACAGAAATCGCATCGGACGTAATTACGAAAGGCACAATACCGTCATAAGTACAAGAATAGAGACTCTTCTTACAGTCGGTGCTTTGAGCATTCCCTGTGAGACCAGTATTAGTTTCCGATACACCACTGCAGGTTCAATGTATTCCTTGGACATTCATATTGACGATGAAACACAGAAATCGCATCGGAATTAAATACAAAAGGCGCAATGCCGCCCTAAGTACAAGAATAGAGACTCTTCTTACAGTCGGTGCTTGGAGAATTCCCTTTGAGACCAGTATTAGTTTCTGATACACCACTGCAGGTTCAATGTATTCCTTGGACCTTCACATTGACGATGAAACACAGAAATCGCATCGGAATTAATTACAATAGGCACAATGCCGTCTTAAGTACAGGAATAAAGACTCTTCTTACAGTCGGTGCTATGAGCATTCCCTGTGAGACCAGATTTAATTTCCGATACACCACTGCAGGTTCAATGTACTCCTTGGACCTTCACATTGACGATGAAACACAGAAATCGAATCGGAATTAAATACAAAAGGCGCAATGCCGCCTTAAGTACAAGAATAGAGACTCACCTTTCAGTCGGTGCTTTGAGCATTCCCAGTGAGACCAGTATTAGATTCCGACACACCACAGCAGGTTCAATGTATTCCTTGGATCTTCACATTGACGATGAAACACAGAAATCGCATCGGAATTAAATACAAAAGGCACAATGCCGTCTTAAGTACAAGAATAGAGACTGTTCTTACAGTCGGTGCTTCAGCATTCCCTGTGAGACCAGTATTAGTTTCCGATACACCTCAGCAGTTTCAATGTATTCCTAGGACCTTCACATTGACGATGAAACACAGAAATCGAATCGGAATTAAATACAAAAGGCACAATGTGGCCTTAAGTACAAGAATAGACACTCTTCTTACAGTCGGTGCTTTGAGCATTCCCTGTGAGACCATTATTAGTTTCCGATACACCACTGCAGGTTCAATATATTCCTTGGACCTTCACATTAACGATGAAACACATAAATCCCATCGGAATTAAATACAAAAGGCACAATGCCGCATTAAGTACAAGAATAGAGACTCTTCTTACAGTCGGTGCTTTGAGCATTCCCTGTGAGACCAGAATTAGTTTCCGATACACCACTCCAGGTTCAATATATTCCTTGGACCTTCACATTGACGATGCAATACAGAAATCGCATCGGAATGAAATACAAAAGGCAAACTGCCGCGTAGGTACAAGAATAGAGACTCTTCTTCCAGTCGGTGCTTTCAGCATTCCATGTGAGACCAGTATTAGTTTCCGATACACCTCAGCAGGTTCAGTGTATTCCTAGGACCCTCACATTGACGATGAAACACAGAAATCGCATCGGAATTAAATACAAAATGCACAATATCGCCTTAAGTACAAGAATAGAGAATCCTATCACAGTCGGTGCTTTGAGCATTCCCTGTGAGACCAGAATTAGTTTCCGATACACCACTCCATGTTCAATGTATTCCTTGGACCTTCAAATTGACGATGAAACACAGAAATCGCATCGGAATGAAAAACAAAAGGCAAACTGCCGCGTAAGTACAAGAATAGAGATTCTTCTTACAGTCGGTGCTTTCAGCATTCCCTGTGAGACCAGTATTAGTTTCCGATACACCTCAGCAGGGTCGATGTATTCCTAGGACCTTCACATTGACGATGAAACACAGAAATCGCATCGAAATTAAATACAAAAGGCACAATTTCGCCTTAAGTACAAGAATTGAGACTCTTCTTAAACTCGGTGCTTTGAGCATTCCCTGTGAGACCAGGATTAGTTTCTGATACACCACTGCAGGTTCAATGTATTCCTTGCCCCTTCACATTCACGATGAAACACAGTCATCGCATCGCAATTAAATACAAAAGGCGCAATGCCGCCTTAAGTACAAGTATAGAGACTCTTCTTACAGTCGGTGATTTGAGCATTCCCTGTGAGACCAGTAATAGTTTCTGATACACCACTGCAGGTTCAATGTATTGCTTGGACCTTCACATTGACGATGAAACACAGAAATCGCATCGGAATTAAATACAAAAGGCACAATGCCGTCTTAAGTACAAGAATAGAGCCTCTTCTTACAGTCGGTGCTTTCAGCATTCCCTATGAGACCAGTATTAGTTTCCGATACACCTCAGCAGGTTCAATGTATTCCTAGGACCTTCACATTGACGATGAAACACAGAAATCGCATCGGAATTAAATACAAAAGGCACAATGTCGCCTTAAGTACCATACTAGACACTCTTCTAACAGTCGGTGCTTTGAGCATTCCCTGTGAGGCCAGTATTAGTTTCCGATACACCACTGCACGTTCAATGTATTCCTTGGACCTTCACATTGACGATGAAACACAGAAATCGCATCGGAATTAAATACAAAAGGCACAATGCCGTCTTAAGTACAAGAATGGAGACTCTTCTTACAGTCGGTGCTTTGAGCATTCCCTGTGAGACCAGTATTAGTTTCCGATACACCTCAGCAGGTTCAATGTATTCCTAGGACCTTGACATTGACGATGAAACACAGAAATCGCATCGTAATTAATTACAAAAGGCGCAATGCCGCCTTAAGTACAAGAATAGAGACTCTTCTTACAGTCGGTGCTTTGAGCATTCCCTGTGAGACCAGTATTAGTTTCCGATACACCACTGCAGGTTCAATGTATTCCTTGGACATTCACATTGACGATGAAACCCAGAAATCGCATCGGAATTAATTAAAAAAGGCGCAATGCCACCTTAAGTACAAGAATAGAGACTCTTCTTACAGTCGATGCTTTGAGCATTCCCTGTGAGACCAGTATTAGTTTCTGATACACCACAGCAGGTTCAATGTATTCCTTGGACCTTCACATTGACGATGAAACACAGAAATCGCATCGGAATTAAAAACAAATGGCACAATGCCGCCTTAAGTACAAGATTTGGGACTCTTCTTACAGTCGGTGCTTTGAGCATTCCCTGTGAGACCAGTATTAGTTTCCGATACACCAGTGCAGGTTCAATGTATTCCTTCGACCTTCACATTGTCGATGAAACACAGAAATCGCATCTGAATTAAATACAAAATGCACAATGCCGCCTTAAGTACAAGAATAGAAACTCTTCTTACAGTCGGTGCTTTAAGCATTCCCTGTGAGACCAGTGTTAGTTTCCGATACGCCTCAGCAGGTTCAATGTATTCCTTGGACCTTCACATTGACGATGAAACACAGAAATCGCATCGGAATTAAATTCAAAAGGCGCTATGCCATCTTAAGTACAAGAATAGAGACTCTTCTTACAGTCGGTGCTTTGAGCATTCCCTGTGAGACCAGTATTAGTTTCCGATACACCACTCAAGATTCAATGTATTCCTTGGACCTTGACATTGACGATGAAGCACAGAAATCGCATCGTAATTAAATACAAAAGGCAAAATGCCGCCTTAAGTAAAAGAATAGAGACCCTTCTTACAGTCGGTGCTTTGAGCATTCCCTGTGGGACCAGTATTAGTTTCCGATACACCACTGCAGGTTCAATGTATTCCTTGGACCTTCACATTGACGATGAAACGCAGAAATCGCATTGGAATTAATTACAAAAGGCGCAATGCCGCCTTAAGTGCAAGAATAGAGACTCTTCTTACAGTCGGTGCTTGGAACAATCCCTGTGAGACCAGTATTAGTTTGTGATACACCACTGCAGGTTCAATGTATTCCTTGCACCTTTACATTGACGATGAAACACATAAATCGCATCGGAGTTAAATACAGAAGGCACAATGCCGCCTTAAGTACAAGAACAGAGACTCTTCTTACTGTCGGTGCCTTGAGCACTCCCTATGAGGCCAATATTAGTTTCCGATACACCACTGCAGGTTCAATGTATTCCTTGGACCTTCACATTGACGATGAAACACAGAAATCGCATCGGAATTAAATACAAAACGCGTAATGCCGCCTTAAGTACAAGAATAGAGACTCTTCTTACTGTTGGTGCTTTGAGCATTCCCTGTGAGACCAGTATTAGTTTCCGATACACCACTGCAGGTTCAATGTATTTCTTGGACCTTCATATTGACGATGAAACACAGATATCGCATCGGAATTAAATTGAAAAGGCGCAATGCCGCCTTAAGCACAAGAATAGAGACTCTTCTTACAGTCGGTGCTTTGAGCATTCCCTGTGAGACCAGTATTACTTTCTGATACACCACTGCAGGTTCAATGTATTACTTGGACCTTCACATTTACGATGAAACACAGAAATCGCATCGGAATTAAGAACAAAAGGCACAATTCCGTCATCAGTACTAGAATAGAGACTCTTCTTACAGTCGGTGATTTGAGCATTCCCTGTGAGACCAGTATTAGTTTCCGATACACCACTGCAGGTTCAATGTATTCCTTGGACATTCACATTGACGATGAAACCCAGAAATCGCATCGGAATTAAATACAATTGGCACAATGCCGTCTTATGTACAAGAATAAAGACTCTTCTTACAGTCGGTGCTATGAGCATTCCCTGTGAGACCTGTATTAGTTTCCGATACACCACTGCAGGTTCAATGTATTCCTTGGACCCTCACATTGACGATGAAACACAGATATCGCATCGGAATTAAATACAAAAGGCGCAATGCTGCCTTAAGTACAAGTATAGAGACTCTTCTTACAGTCGGTGATTTGAGCATTCCCTGTGAGACCAGTATTAGTTTCTGATACACCACTGCAGGTTCAATGTATTGCTTGGACCTTCACATTGACAATGAAACACAGAAATCGCATCAGAATTAAATGCAAAAGGCAAAATGCCGCCTTAAGTACAAGAATAGAGACTCTTCTTACTGTCGGTGCTTTGAGCATTCCCTGTGAGACCAGTATTAGTTTCCGATACACCACTGCAGGTTCAATGTATTCCTTGGACCTTCACATTGACGATGAAACACAGAAATTGCATCGGAATTAATTACGAAAGGCACAATGCTGTCATAAGTACAAGAATAGAGACTCTTCTTACAGTCGGTGCTTTGAGCATTCCCTGTGAGACCAGTATAAGTTTCCGATACACCACTGCAGGTTCAATTTACTCCTTGGACCTTCACATTGACGATGAAACACAGAAATCGAATCGGAATTAAATACAAAAGGCGAAATGCCACCTTAAGTACAAGAATAGAGACTCTTCTTACAGTCGGTGCTTTCAGCATTCCCTGTGAGACCAGTATTAGTTTCCGATACACCTCAGCAGGTTCAATGTATTCCTAGGACGTTCACATTGACGATGAAACACAGAAATCGCATCGGAATTAAATACAAAAGGCACAATGTGGCCTTAAGTACAAGAATAGACACTCTTCTTACAGTCGGTGCTTTGAGCGTTCCCTGTGAGACCATTATTAATTTCCATTACACCACTGCAGGTTCAATATATTCCTTGGACCTTCACATTGACGATGAAACACATAAATCGCATCGGAATTAAATACAAAAGGCACAATGTCGCCCTAAGTACATGAATAGAGACTCTTCTCACAGTCGGTACTTTGAGCATTCCCTGTGAGATCAGAATTAGTTTCCGATACACCACTTCAGGTTCAATGTATTCCTTGGACCTTCACATTGACGATGAAACACAGAAATCGCATCGGAATGAAATACAAAAGGCAAACTGCCGCGTAAGTACAAGAATAGAGACTCTTCTTACAGTCGGTGCTTTCAGCATTCCCTGTGACACCAGTATTAGTTTCCGATACACCTCAGCAGGTTCGATGTATTCCTAGGACCTTCACATTGACGATGAAACACAAAATCGCATCGGAATTAAATACAAAAGGCACAATTTCGCCTTAAGTACAAGAATTGAGACTCTTCTTACACTCGGTGCTTTGAGCATTCCCTGTGAGACCAGTATTAGTTTCTGATACAACACTGCAGGTTCAATGTATTCCTTCGACCTTCACATTGACGATGAAACACAGATATCGCATCGCAATTAAATACAAAAGGCGCAATGCCGCCTTAAGTACAAGTATAGAGACTCTTCTTACAGTCGGTGATTTGAGCATTCCCTGTGAGACCAATATTAGTTTCTGATACATCACTGCAGGTTCAATGTATTGCTTGGACCTTCACATTGATGATGAAACACAGAAATCGCATCGGAGTTAATACAAAAGGCACAATGCCGCCTTAAGTGCAAGAATAGAGACTCTTCTTACTGTCGGTGTTTTGAGAATTCCCTGTGAGACCAGTATTAGTTTCCGATACACCACTGCAGGTTCAATGTATTCCTTGGACCTTCACATTGACGTTGAAACACAGAAATCGCATCGGAATTAAATAAAAAAGGCGCAATGCCGCCTTAAGTACAAGAATAGAGACTCTTCTGACAGTCGGTGCTTTGAGCATTCCCTGTGAGACCAGTATTAGATTCTGATACACTACTGCAGGTTCAATGTATTACTTGGACCTTCACATTGACGATGAAACACAGAAATCGCATCGGAATTAAATGCAAAAGGCACAATGTCGTCTTAAGTACAAGGATAAAGACTCTTCTTACAGTCGGTGCTTTCAGCATACCCTGTGAGAGCAGTATTAGTTTCCGATACTCCTCAGCAGGTTCAATGTATTCCTAGGACCTTCACATTGACAATGAAACACAGGAATCGCATCGGAATAAAATACAAAAGGCACAATGTCGCCTTAAGTACAAGACTAGACACTCTTCTTACAGTCGGTGCTTTGAGCATTCCCTTTGAGACCAGTATTAGTCTCCGATACACCACTGCACGTTCAATGTATTCCTTGGACCTTCACATTGACGATGAAACACAGAAATCGCATCGGAATTAAATACAAAAGGCACAATGCCGTCTTAAGTACAAGAATAGAGACTCTTCTTACAGTCGGTGCTTTCAGCATTCCCTGTGAGACCAGTATTAGTTTCCGATACACCTCAGTAGATTCAATGTATTCCTAGGACCTTCACATTGACGATGAAACACAGATATCGCATCGGAATTGAATACAAAAGGCGCAATGCCGCCTTAAGTACAAGTATAGAGACTCTTCTTACAGTCGGTGATTTGAGCATTCCCTGTGAGACCAGTATTAGTTTCTGATACACCACTGCAGGTTCAATGTATTGCTTGGACCTTCACATTGACGATGAAACACAGAAATCGCATCGGAGTTAAATACAAAAGGCACAATGCCGCCTTAAGTACAAGAATTGAGACTCTTCTTACTGTCGGTGCTTTGAGAATTCCCTGTGAGACCAGCATTAGTTTCCGACACACCACTGCAGGTTCAATGTATTCCTTGGACCTTCACATTGACGTTGAAACACAGATATAGCATCGGCATTAAATACAAAAGGCGCAATGCCGCCTTTAGTACAAGAATAGAGACTCTTCTTACAGTCGGTGCTTTGAGCATTCCCTGTGAGACCAGAAATAGTTTCCGATACACCACTCCAGGTTCAATGTATTCCTTTGACCTTCACATTGACGATGAAACTCAGAAATCGCATTGGAATGAAATACAAAAGGCAAACTGCCGCGTAACTACAAGAATGGAGACTCTTCTTACAGTCGGTGCTTTCAGCATTCCCTGTGAGACCAGTATTAGTTTCCGATACACCTCAGCAGGTTCAATGTATTCCTAGGACCTGCACATTGACGATGAAACACAGAAATCGCATCGGAATTAAATACAAAAGGCACAATGTCGCCTTAAATACAAGAATAGAGATTCTTCTCACAGTCGGTGCTTTGAGCATTCCCTGTGAGACCAGAATTAGTTTCCGATACACCACTCCTGGTTCAATGTATTCTTTGGACCTTCACATTGACGATGAAACAGAGAAATCGTATCGGAACTAAATACAAAAGGCGCAATGCCGCCTTAAGTACAAGAATAGAGACTCTTCTTATAGTCGGTGCTTTGAGCGTTCCCTGTGAGACCAGTATTAGATTCCGATACACCACTGCAGGTTCAATGTATTCCTTGGACCTTCACATTGACAATGAAACACAGAAATAGCATCGGAATTAAATACAAAAGGCACAATGCCGTCTTAAGTACAAGAATAGAGACTCTTCTTACAATCGGTGCTTTCAGCATTCTCTGTGAGACCAGTATTAGTTTCCGATACACCACTCCAAGTTCAATGTATTCCTTGGACCTTCACATTGACGATGAAACGCAGAAATCGCATTGGAATTAATTACAAAAGGCGCAATGCCGCATTAAGTAACAGAATAGAGACTCTTCTTACAGTCGGTGCTTTGAGCAATCCCAGTGAGACCAGTATTAGATTCCGACACACCACTGCAGGTTCAATGTATTCCTTGGACCTTCACATTGACGATGAAACACAGAAATCGCATCGGAATGAAATACAAAAGGCAAACTGCCGCGTAAGTACAAGAATAGAGACTCTTCTTACAGTCGGTGCTTTCAGCATTCCCTGTGAGACCAGTATTAGTTTCCGATACACCTCAGCAGGTTCGATGTATTCCTAGGACCTTCACATTGACGATGAAACACAGAAATCGCATCGGAATGAAATACAAAAGGCACAATTTCGCCTTAAGTACAAGAATTGAGACTCTTCTTGCACTCGGTGACTTGAGCATTCCCTGTGAGACCAGTATTAGTTTCTGATACACCACTGCAGGTTCAATGTATTCCTTCGACCTTCACATTGACGATGAAGAACAGATATCGCGTCGCAATTAAATACAAAGGGCGAAATGCCGCCTTATGTACAAGTATAGAGACTCTTCTTACAGTCGGTGATTTGAGCATTCCCTGTGAGACCAGTATTAGTTTCTGATACACCACTGCAGGTTCAATGTATTGCTTGGACCTTCACATTGACGATGAAACACAGAAATCGCATCGGAGTTAAATACAAAAGGCGCAATGCCGCCTTAAGTACAAGAATAGAGACTCTTCTTACTGTCGGTGCTTTGCGATTTCCCTGTGAGACCAGTATTAGTTTCCGATACACCACTGCAGGTTCAATGTATTCCTTGGACCTTCACATTAACGTTGAAACACAGAAATCGCATCGGAATTAAATACAAAAGGCGCAATGCCGCCTTAAGTACAAGAATAGAGACTCTTCTTACAGTCGGTGCTTTGAGCATTCCCTGTGAGACCAGTATTAGTTTCTGATACACCACTGCAGGTTCAATGTATTCCTTGGACCTTCACATTGACGATGAAACACAGAAATCGCATCGGAATTAATTACAAAAGGCACAATGCCGTCATAAGTACAAGAATAGAGACTCTGCTTACAGTCGGTGATTTGAGCATTCCCTGTGAGACCAGTATTAGTTTCCGATACACCACTGCAGGTTCAATGTATTCCTTCTACCTTCACATTGACGATGAAACACAGAAATCGCATCGGAATTAAATACAAAAGGCACAATGCCGTCTTAAGTACAAGAATAGAGACTCTTCTTACAGTCGGTGCTATGAGCATTCCCTGTGAGACCAGTATTAGTTTCTGATACACCACTGCAGGTACAATGTATTCCTTGGACCTTCACATTGACGATGAAACAGAGAAATCGTATCGGAACTAAATACAAAAGGCGCAATGCCGCCTTAAGTACAAGAATAGAGACTCTTCTTATAGTCGGTGTTTTGAGCGTTCCCTGTGAGACCAGTATTAGATTCCGATACACCACTGCAGGTTCAATGTATTCCTTGGACCTTCACATTGACAATGAAACACAGAAATCGCATCGGAATTAAATACAAAAGGCACAATGCCGTCTTAAGTACAAGAATAGAGACTCTTCTTACAATCGGTGCTTTCAGCATTCCCTGTGAGACCAGTATTAGTTTCCGATACACCACTCCAAGTTCAATGTATTCCTTGGACCTTCACATTGACGATGAAACGCAGAAATCGCATTGGAATTAATTACAAAAGGCGCAATGCCGCATTAAGTAACAGAGTAGAGACTCTTCTTACAGTCGGGGCTTTGAGCAATCCCAGTGAGACCAGTATTAGATTCCGACACACCACTGCAGGTTCAATGTATTCCTTGGACCTTCACATTGACGATGAAACACAGAAATCGCATCGGAATTAAATACAAAAGGCACAATGCCGTCTTAAGTACATGAATAGAGACTCTTCTTACAGTCGGTGCTTTCAGCATTCCCTGTGAGACCAGTATTAGTTTCTGATACACCACTGCAGGTTCAATGTATTCCTTGGACCTTCACATTATCGATGAAACACAGAAATCGCATCGGAATGAAATACAAAAGGCAAACTGCCGAGTAAGTACAAGAATAGAGACTCTTCTTACAGTCGGTGCTTTCAGCATTCCCTGTGAGACCAGTATTAGTTTCCGATACACCTCAGCAGGTTCGATGTATTCCTAGGACCTTCACATTGACGAAGAAACACAGTAATCGCATCGGAATTAAATACAAAAGGCACAATTTCGCCTTAAGTACAAGAATTGAGACTCTTCTTACACTCGGTGATTTGAGCATTCCCTGTGAGACCAGTATTAGTTTCTGATACACCACTGCAGGTTCAATGTATTCCTTCGACCTTCACATTGACGATGAAAAACAGATATCGCGTCGCAATTAAATACAAAGGGCGCAATGCCGCCTTATGTACAAGTATAGAGACTCTTCTTACAGTCGGTGATTTGAGCATTCCCTGTGAGACCAGTATTAGTTTCTGATACACCACTGCAGGTTCAATGTATTGCTTGGACCTTCACATTGACGATGAAACACAGAAATCGCATCGGAGTTAAATACAAAAGGCACAATGCCGCCTTAAGTACAAGAATAGAGACTCTTCTTACTGTCGGTGCTTTGAGAATTCCCTGTGAGACCAGTATTAGTTTCCGATACACCACTGCAGGTTCAAAGTATTCCTCGGACCTTCACATTGACGTTGAAACACAGAAATCGCATCGGAATTAAATACAAAAGGCGCAATGCCGCCTTAAGTACAAGAATAGCGACTCTTCTTACAGTCGGTGCTTTGAGCATTCCCTGTGAGACCAGTATTAGTTTCTGATACACCACTGCAGGTTCAATGTATTCCTTGGACCTTCACATTGACGATGAAACAGAGAAATCGTATCGGAACTAAATACAAAAGGCGCAATGCCGCCTTAAGTACAAGAATAGAGACTCTTCTTATAGTCGGTGCTTTGAGCGTTCCCTGAGAGACCAGTATTAGATTCCGATACACCACTGCAGGTTTAATGTATTCCTTGGGCCTTCACATTGACAATGAAACACAGAAATCGCATCGGAATTAAATACAAAAGGCACAATGCCGTCTTAAGTACAAGAATAGAGACTCTTCTTACAATCGATGCTTTCAGTATTCCCTGTGAGACCAGTATTAGTTTCCGATACACCACTCCAAGTTCAATGTATTCCTTGGACCTTCACATTGACGATGAAACGCAGAAATCGCATTGGAATTAATTACAAAAGGCGCAATGCCGCATTAAGTAACAGAATAGAGACTCTTCTTACAGTCGGTGCTTTGAGCAATCCCAGTGAGACCAGTATTAGATTCCGACACACCACTGCAGGTTCAATGTATTCCTTGGACCTTCACATTGACGATGAAACACAGAAATCGCATCGGAATGAAATACAAAAGGCAAACTGCCGCGTAAGTACAAGAATAGAGACTCTTCTTACAGTCGGTGCTTTCAGCATTCCCTGTGAGACCAGTATTAGTTTCCGATACACCTCAGCAGGTTCGATGTATTCCTAGGACCTTCACATTGACGATGAAACACAGATATCGCATCGGAATTAAATACAAAAGGCACAATTTCGCCTTAAGTACAAGAATTGAGACTCTTCTTACACTCGGTGATTTGAGCATTCCCTGTGAGACCAGTATTAGTTTCTGATACCCCACTGCAGGTTCAATGTATTCCTTCGACCTTCACATTGACAATGAAAAACAGATATCGCGTCGCAATTAAATACAAAGGGCGCAATGCCGCCTTATGTACAAGTATAGAGACTCTTCTTACAGTCGGTGATTTGAGCATTCCCTGTGAGACCAGTATTAGTTTCTGATACACCACTGCAGGTTCAATGTATTGCTTGGACCTTCACATTGACGATGAAACACAGAAATCGCATCGGAGTTAAATACAAAAGGCACAATGCCGCCTTAAGTACAAGAATAGAGACTCTTCTTACTGTCGGTGCTTTGAGAATTCCCTGTGAGACCAGTATTAGTTTCCGAAACACCACTGCAGGTTCAATGTATTCCTTGGACCTTCACATTGACGTTGAAACACAGAAATCGCATCGGAATTAAATACAAAAGGCGCAATGCCGCCTTAAGTACAAGAATAGAGACTCTTCTTACAGTCGGTGCTTTGAGCATTCCCTGTGAGACCAGTATTAGTTTCTGATACACCACTGCAGGTTCAATGTATTCCTTGGACCTTCACATTGACGATGAAACACAGAAATCGCATCGGAATTAATTACAAAAGGCACAATGCCGTCATAAGTACAAGAATAGAGACTCTGCTTACAGTCGGTGATTTGAGCATTCCCTGTGAGACCAGTATTAGTTTCCGATACACCACTGCAGGTTCAATGTATTCCTTGGACCTTCACATTGACGATGAAACACAGAAATCGCATCGGAATTAAATACAAAAGGCACAATGCCGTCTTAAGTACAAGAATAGAGACTCTTCTTACAGTCGGTGCTATGAGCATTCCCTGTGAGACCAGTATTAGTTTCTGATACACCACTGCAGGTACAATGTATTCCTTGGACCTTCACATTGACGATGAAACAGAGAAATCGTATCGGAACTAAATACAAAAGGCGCAATGCCGCCTTCAGTACAAGAATAGAGACTCTTCTTATAGTCGGTGTTTTGAGCGTTCCCTGTGAGACCAGTATTAGATTCCGATACACCACTGCAGGTTCAATGTATTCCTTGGACCTTCACATTGACAATGAAACACAGAAATCGCATCGGAATTAAATACAAAAGGCACAATGCCGTCTTAAGTACAAGAATAGAGACTCTTCTTACAATCGGTGCTTTCAGCATTCCCTGTGAGACCAGTATTAGTTTCCGATACACCACTCCAAGTTCAATGTATTCCTTGGACCTTCACATTGACGATGAAACGCAGAAATCGCATTGGAATTAATTACAAAAGGCGCAATGCCGCATTAAGTAACAGAATAGAGACTCTTCTTACAGTCGGTGCTTTGAGCAATCCCAGTGAGACCAGTATTAGATTCTGACACACCACTGCAGGTTCAATGTATTCCTTGGACCTTCACATTGACGATGAAACACAGAAATCGCATCGGAATTAAATACAAAAGGCACAATGCCGTCTTAAGTACAAGAATAGAGACTCTTCTTACAGTCGGTGCTTTCAGCATTCCCTGTGAGACCAGTATTAGTTTCTGATACACCACTGCAGGTTCAATGAATTTCATGGACCTTCACATTGACGATAAAACACATATATCGCATCGGAATTAAATACAAAACGCGCAATGCCGCCTTAAGTACAAGTATAGAGACTCTTCTTACAGTCGGTGATTTGAGCAATCCCTGTGAGACTAGTATTAGTTTCTGATACACCACTGCAGGTTCAATGTATTGCTTGGACCTTCACATTGACGATGAAACACAGAAATCGCATCGGAGTTAAATACAAAAGGCACAATGCCGCCTTAAGTACAAGAATAGAGACTCTTCTTACTGTCGGTGCTTTGAGAATACCCTGTGAGACCAGTATTAGTTTCCGACACACCACTGCATATTCAATGTATTCCTTGGACCTTCACATTGAGGTTGAAACACAGATATCGCATCGGAATTAAATACAAAAGGCACAATGCCGTCTTAAGTACAAGAATAGAGACTCTTCTTACAGTCGGTGTTTCAGCATTCTCTGTGAGACCAGTATTAGTTTCCGATACACCTCATCTGTTTCAATGTATTCCTAGGACCTTCACATTGACGATGAAACACAGAAATCGCATCGGAATTAAATACAAAAGGCACAATGTCGCCTTAAGTACAAGAATAGAGACTCTTCTAACAGTCGGTGCTTTGGGCATTCCCTGTGAGACCAGAATTAGTTTCCGATACACCACTCCTGGTTCAATGTATTCCTTGGACCTTCACATTGACGATGAAACACAGAAACCGCATCGGAATGAAATACAAAAGGCAAACTGCCGCGTAAGTACAAGAATAGAGACTCTTCTTACAGTTGGTGTTTTCAGCATTCCCTGTGAGACCAGTATTAGTTTCCGATACACCTCAGCAGGTTCAATGTATTCCTAGGACCTTCACATTGACGATGAAACACAGAAATCGCATCGGAAATAAACACAAAAGGCACAATGTCGCCTTAAGTACAAGAATAGAGACTCTTCTTACACTCGGTGTTTGAGCATTCCCTGTGAGACGAGTATTAGTTTCTGATACACCACTGCAGGTTCAATGTATTCCTTGGACCTTCACATTGACGATGAAACACAGATATCGCATCGGAATTAAATACAAAAGGCGCAATGCCGCCTTAAGTACAAGTATAGAGACTCTTCTTACAGTCGGTGATTTGAGCATTCCCTGTGAGACCAGTATTAGTTTCTGATACACCACTGCAGGTTCAATGTATTCCTTGGACCTTCACATTGACGATGAAACACAGAAATCGCATCGGAATTAAGTACGAAATGTGCAATGCCGCCTTAAGTACAAGGATAGAGACTCTTCTTACAATCGTTGCTTTGAGCATTCCCTGTGAGACCAGTATCAGTTTCCGATACACCACTGCAGGTTCAATGTATTCCGTGGACCTTCACATAGACGATGAAGCGCAGAAATCCCATTGGAATTAATTACAAAAGGCGCAATGCCGCCTTAAGTACAAGAATAGAGACTCTTCTTACAGTCGGTGCTTTGAACATTCCCTGTGAGACAAGTATTAGTTTCTGATACACCACTGCATGTTCAATGTATTCCTTGGACCTTCATATTGACGATAAAACACAGAAATCGCATCGGAATTAAATCGAAAAGGCGCAATGCCGCCTTAAGCACAAGAATAGAGACTCTTCTTACAGTCGGTGCTTTGAGCATTCCCTGTGAGACCAGTATTAGTTTCCGATACACCACTGCAGGTTCAATGTATTCCTTGGACCTTCACATTGACGATGAAACACAGAAAACGCATCGGAATTAAGTACGAAATGTGCAATGCCGCCTTAAGTACAAGGATAGAGACTCTTCTTACAATCGTTGCTTTGAGCATTCCCTGTGAGACCAGAATTAGTTTCCGATACACCACTGCAGGGTCAATGTATTCCTTGGACATTCACATTGACGATGAAACCCAGAAATCGCATCGGACTTAAATACAAAAGGCGCAATGCCACCTTAAGTACAAAAATAGAGACTCTTCTTACAGTCGATGCTTTGAGCATTCCCTGTGAGACCAGTATCAGTTTCCGATACACCACTGCAGGTTCAATGTATTCCTTCGACCTTCACATTGACGATGACACACAGAAATCGCATCTGAATTAAATACAAAAGGCACAATGCCGCCTTAAGTACAAGAATAGGAACTCTTCTTACAGTCGGTGCTTTGAGCATTCCCTGTGAGTCCAGTATTAGTTTCCGATACACCACTGCAGGTTCAATGTATTCCTAGGACCTTCACATTGACGAAGACACACAGAAATCGCATCGGAGTTAAATACAAAAGGCACAATGCCATCTTAAGTACAAGAATAGAGACTCTTCTTACAGTCGTTGCTATGAGCTTTCCCTGTGAGACCAGTATTAGTTTCCGATACACCACTGCAGGTTCAATGTATTCCTTGGACCTTCACATTGACGATGAAACACAGAAAACGCATCGGAATTAAATACAAAACGCCCAATGCCGCCTTGAGTACAAGAATAGAGACTCTTCTTACAGTCGGTGTTTTGAGCATTAGCTGTGAGACCAGTATTAGTTTCCGATACACCACTGAGGTTTCAATGTATTCCTTGGGCTTGACATTGACGATGAAACACAGAAATCGCATCGGAATTAAATACAAAAGGCACAATGCCGCCTTAAGTACAAGAATAGAGACTCTTCTTACAGTCGGTGCTTTGAGCATTCCCTGTGAGACCAGTATTAGTTTCCGATACACCACTGCAGGTTCAATGTATTCCTTGGACCTTCACATTGACGATGATACGCAGAAATCCCATTGGAATTAATTACAAAAGGCGCAATGCCGCCTTAAGTACAGGAATAGAGGCTCTTCTTACAGTCGGTGCTTTGAGCATTCCCTGTGAGACCAGTATTAGTTTCCGATACACCACTGCCGGTTCAATGTATTCCTTGGACCTTCACATTGACGATGAAACGCAGAAATCGCATTGGAATTAATTACAAAAGGCGCAATGCCGCATTAAGTAACAGAATAGAGACTCTTCTTACAGTCGGTGCTTTGAGCAATCCCAGTGAGACCAGTATTAGATTCCGACACACCACTGCAGGTTCAATGTATTCCTTGGACCTTCACATTGACGATGAAACACAGAAATCGCATCGGAATGAATTACAAAAGGCAAACTGCCGCGTAAGTACAAGAATAGAGACTCTTCTTACAGTCGGTGCTTTCAGCATTCCCTGTGAGACCAGTATTAGTTTCCGATACACCTCAGCAGGTTCGATGTATTCCTAGGACCTTCAGATTGACGATGAAACACAGAAATCGCATCGGAATTAAATACAAAAGGCACAATTTCGCCTTAAGTACAAGAATTGAGACTCTTCTTACACTCGGTGATTTGAGCATTCCCTGTGAGACCAGTATTAGTTTCTGATACACCACTGCAGGTTCAATGTATTCCCTCGACCTTCACATTGACGATGAAAAACAGATATCGAGTCGCAATTAAATACAAAGGGCGCAATGCCGCCTTATGTACAAGTATAGAGACTCTTCTTACAGTCGGTGATTTGAGCATTCCCTGTGAGACCAGTATTAGTTTCTGATACACCACTGCAGGTTCAATGTATTGCTTGGACCTTCACATTGACGATGAAACACAGAAATCGCATCGGAGTTAAATACAAAAGGTACAATGCCGCCTTAAGTACAAGAATAGAGACTCTTCTTACTGTCGGTGCTTTGAGAATTCCCTGTGAGACCAGTATTAGTTTCCGAAACACCACTGCAGGTTCAATGTATTCCTTGGACCTACACATTGACGTTGAAACACAGAAATCGCATCGGAATTAAATTCAAAAGGCGCAATGCCGCCTTAAGTACAAGAATAGAGACTCTTCTTACAGTCGGTGCTTTGAGCATTCCCTGTGAGACCAGTATTAGTTTCTGATACACCACTGCAGGTTCAATGTATTCCTTGGACCTTCACATTGACGATGAAACACAGAAATCGCATCGGAATTAAATACAAAAGGCACAATGCCGTCTTAAGTACAAGAATAGAGACTCTTCTTACAGTCGGTGCTATGAGCATTCCCTGTGAGACCAGTATTAGTTTCTGATACACCACTGCAGGTACAATGTATTCCTTGGACCTTCACATTGACGATGAAACAGAGAAATCGGATCGGAACTAAATACAAAAGGCGCAATGCCGCCTTAAGTACAAGAATAGAGACTCTTCTTATAGTCGGTGTTTTGAGCGTTCCCTGTGAGACCAGTATTAGATTCCGATACACCACTGCAGGTTCAATGTATACCTTGGACCTTCACATTGACAATGAAACACAGAAATCGCATCGGAATTAAATACAAAAGGCACAATGCCGTCTTAAGTACAAGAATAGAGACTCTTCTTACAGTCGGTGCTTTCAGCATTCCCTGTGAGACCAGTATTAGTTTCTGATACACCACTGCAGGTTCAATGTATTCCATGGACCTTCACATTGACGATAAAACACAGATATCGCATCGGAATTAAATACAAAACGCGCAATGCCGCCTTAAGTACAAGTATAGAGACTCTTCTTACAGTCGGTGATTTGAGCAATCCCTGTGAGACTAGTATTAGTTTCTGATACACCACTGCAAGTTCAATGTATTGCTTGGACCTTCACATTGACGATGAAACACAGAAATCGCATCGGAGTTAAATACAAAAGGCACAATGCCGCCTTAAGTACAAGAATAGAGACTCTTCTTACTGTCGGTGCTTTGAGAATACCCTGTGAGACCAGTATTAGTTTCCGACACACCACTGCATTTTCAATGTATTGCTTGGACCTTCACATTGATGTTGAAACACAGATATCGCATCGGAATTAAATACAAAAGGCACAATGCCGTCTTAAGTACAAGAATAGAGACTCTTCTTACAGTCGGTGTTTCAGCATTCTCTGTGAGACCAGTATTAGTTTCCGATACACCTCATCTGTTTCAATGTATTCCTAGGACCTTCACATTGACGATGAAACACAGAAATCGCATCGGAATTAAATACAAAAGGCACAATGTCGCCTTAAGTACAAGAATAGAGACTCTTCTAACAGTCGGTGCTTTGGGCATTCCCTGTGAGACCAGAATTAGTTTCCGATACACCACTCCTGGTTCAATGTATTCCTTGGACCTTCACATTGACGATGAAACACAGAAACCGCATCGGAATGAAATACAAAAGGCAAACTGCCGCGTAAGTACAAGAATAGAGACTCTTCTTACAGTCGGTGTTTTCAGCATTCCCTGTGAGACCAGTATTAGTTTCCGATACACCTCAGCAGGTTCAATGTATTCCTAGGACCTTCACATTGACGATGAAACACAGAAATCGCATCGGAAATAAACACAAAAGGCACAATGTCGCCTTAAGTACAAGAATAGAGACTCTTCTTACACTCGGTGTTTGAGCATTCCCTGTGAGACCAGTATTAGTTTCTGATACACCACTGCAGGTTCAATGTATTCCTTGGACCTTCACATTGACGATGAAACACAGATATCGCATCGGAATTAAATACAAAAGGCGCAATGCCGCCTTAAGTACAAGTATAGAGACTCTTCTTACAGTCGGTGATTTGAGCATTCCCTGTGAGACCAGTATTAGTTTCTGATACACCACTGCAGGTTCAATGTATTCCTTGGACCTTCACATTGACGATGAAACACAGAAATCGCATCGGAATTAAGTACGAAATGTGCAATGCCGCCTTAAGTACAAGGATAGAGACTCTTCTTACAATCGTTGCTTTGAGCATTCCCTGTGAGACCAGTATCAGTTTCCGATACACCACTGCAGGTTCAATGTATTCCGTGGACCTTCACATAGACGATGAAACGCAGAAATCCCATTGGAATTAATTACAAAAGGCGCAATGCCGCCTTAAGTACAAGAATAGAGACTCTTCTTACAGTCGGTGCTTTGAACATTCCCTGTGAGACAAGTATTAGTTTCTGATACACCACTGCATGTTCAATGTATTCCTTGGACCTTCATATTGACGATAAAACACAGAAATCGCATCGGAATTAAATCGAAAAGGCGCAATGCCGCCTTAAGCACAAGAATAGAGACTCTTCTTACAGTCGGTGCTTTGAGCATTCCCTGTGAGACCAGTATTACTTTCTGATACACAACTGCAGGTTCAATGTGATCCTTGGACCTTCACATTGACGATGAAACACAGAAAACGCATCGGAATTAAGTACGAAATGTGCAATGCCGCCTTAAGTACAAGGATAGAGACTCTTCTTACAATCGTTGCTTTGAGCATTCCCTGTGAGACCAGAATTAGTTTCCGATACACCACTGCAGGGTCAATGTATTCCTTGGACATTCACATTGACGATGAAACCCAGAAATCGCATCGGACTTAAATACAAAAGGCGCAATGCCACCTTAAGTACAAAAATAGAGACTCTTCTTACAGTCGATGCTTTGAGCATTCCCTGTGAGACCAGTATTAGTTTCCGATACACCACTGCAGGTTCAATGTATTTCTTGGACCTTCACATTGACGATGAAACACAGAAATCGCATCGGAATTAAATACAAAATGCGCAATGCCGCCTTAAGTACAAGAATAGACACTCTTCGTACAGTCGGTGCTATGAGCATTCCCAGAGAGACCTGTATTAGTTTCCGATACACCACTGCAGGTTCAATGTATTCCTTGGACCTTCACATTGACGATGAGACACAGAAAATTCATCGGAATTAAATAAAATCGCACAATGCCGCCTTAAGTACAAGAATTGTGACTCATCTTACAGTCGGTGCTTTGAGCATTCCCTGTGAGACCAGTATCAGTTTCCGATACACCACTGCAGGTTCAATGTATTCCTTCGACCTTCACATTGACGATGACACACAGAAATCGCATCTGAATTAAATACAAAAGGCACAATGCCGCCTTAAGTACAAGAATAGGAACTCTTCTTACAGTCGAAGCTTTGAGCATTCCCTGTGAGTCCAGTATTAGTTTCCGATACACCACTGCAGGTTCAATGTATTCCTAGGACCTTCACATTGACGAAGAAACACAGAAATCGCATATGAGTTAAATACAAAAGGCACAATGCCATCTTAAGTACAAGAATAGAGACTCTTCTTACAGTCGTTGCTATGAGCTTTCCCTGTGGGACCAGTATTAGTTTCCGATACACCACTGCAGGTTCAATGTATTCCTTGGACCTTCACATTGACGATGAAACACAGAAAACGCATCGGAATTAAATACAAAAGGCCCAATGCCGCCTTGAGTACAAGAATAGAGACTCTTCTTACAGTCGGTGTTTTGAGCATTCCCTGTGAGACCAGTATTAGTTTCCGATACACCACTGAGGTTTCAATGTATTCCTTGGGCTTGACATTGACGATGAAACACAGAAATCGCATCGGAATTAAATACAAAAGGCACAATGCCGCCTTAAGTACAAGAATAGAGACTCTTCTTACAGTCGGTGCTTTGAGCATTCCCTGTGAGACCAGTATTAGTTTCCGATACACCACTGCAGGTTCAATGTATTCCTTGGACCTTCACATTGACGATGAAACGCAGAAATCCCATTAGAATTAATTACAAAAGGCGCAATGCCGCCTTAAGTACAGGAATAGAGACTCTTCTTACAGTCGGTGCTTTGAACATTCCCTGTGAGACCAGTATTAGTTTGTGATACACCACTGCAGGTTCAATGTTAACCTTGCACCTTTACATTGACGATGAAACACAGAAATGGCATCGGAGTTAAATACAGAAGGCACAATGCCGCCTTAAGTACAAGAACAGAGACTCTTCTTACTGTCGGTAACTTGAGCATTCCCTATGAGACCAGTATTAGTTTCCAATACACCACTGCAGGTTCAATGTATTCCTTGGACCTTCACATTGACGATGAAACACAGAAATCGAATCGGAATTAAATACAAAAGGCGCAATGCCGCCTTAAGTACAAGAATAGAGACTCTTCTTACAGTCGTTGCTTTGAGCATTCCCTGTGAAACCAGTATTAGTTTCCGATACACCACTGCAGGTTGAATGTTTTCCTTGGACCTTCATATTGACGATGAAAACCAGAAATCGCATCTGAATTAAATTGAAAAGGCGCAATGCCACCTTAAGCACAAGAATAGAGACTCTTCTTACAGTCGGTGCTTTGAGCATTCCCTGTGAGACGAGTATTATTTTCTGATACACCACTGCAGGTTCAATGAATTCCTTGGACCGTGACATTGACGATGAAACACAGAAATCGCATTAGAAATAAGTACAAAAGGCACAATGCCGTCATCAGTACAAGAATAGAGACTCTACATACAGGCGGTGCTTTGGGCATTCCCTGTGAGACCAGAATTAGTTTCCGAACACCACTGCAGGTTCAATGTATTCCTTGGACATTCACATTGTCGATGAAACCCAGAAATCGCATCGGAATTAAATACAAAAGGCGCCATGCCACCTTAAGTACAAGAATAGAGACTCTTCTTACAGTCGATGCTTTGAGCATTCCCTGTGAGACCAGTATTAGTTTCCGATACACCACTGCAGGTTCAATGTATTTCTTGGACCTTCACATTGACGATGAAACACAGAAATCGCATCGGAATTAAATACAAAATGCGCAATGCCGCCTTAAGTACAAGAATAGACACTCTTCTTACAGTCGGTGCTATGAGCATTCCCAGAGAGACCTGTATTAGTTTCCGATACACCACTGCAGGTTCAATGTATTCCTTGGACCTTCACATTGACGATGAGACACAGAAAATTCATCGGAATTAAATAAAATCGCACAATGCCGCCTTAAGTACAAGAATTGTGACTCATCTTACAGTCGGTGCTTTGAGCATTCCCTGTGAGACCAGTATCAGTTTCCGATACACCACTGCAGGTTCAATGTATTCCTTCGACCTTCACATTTACGATGACACACAGAAATCGCATCTGAATTAAATACAAAAGGCACAATGCCGCCTTAAGTACAAGAATAGGAACTCTTCTTACAGTCGGTGCTTTGAGCATTCCCTGTGAGACCAGTATTAGTTTCCGATACACCACTGCAGGTTCAATGTATTCCTAGGAGCTTCACATTTACGAAGAAACACACAAATCGCATCGGAGTTAAATACAAAAGGCACAATGCCATCTTAAGTACAAGAATAGAGACTCTTCTTACAGTCGGTGCTTTGAGCATTCCCTGTGAGACCAGTTTAGTTTCCGATACACCACTGCAGGTTCAATGTATTCCTTGGACCTTCACATTGACGATGAAACGCAGAAATCCCATTGGAATTAATTACAAAAGGCGCAATGCCGCCTTAAGTACAGGAATAGAGACTCTTCTTACAGTCGGTGCTTTGAACAATCCCTGTGAGACCAGTATTAGTTTGTGATACACCACTGCAGGTTCAATGTTAACCTTGCACCTTTACATTGACGATGAAACACAGAAATGGCATCGGAGTTAAATACAGAAGGCACAATGCCGCCTTAAGTACAAGAACAGAGACTCTTCTTACTCTCGGTAACTTGAGCATTCCCTATGAGACCAGTATTAGTTTCCAATACACCACTGCAGGTTCAATGTATTCCTTGGACCTTCACATTGACCATGAAACACAGATATCGCATCGGAATTAAATACAAAACTCGCAATGCCGCCTTAAGTACAAGAATAGAGACTCTTCTTACTGTCGGTGCTTTGAGAATACCCTGTGAGACCAGTATTAGTTTCCGACACACCACTGCATTTTCAATGTATTCCTTGGACCTTCACATTGAGGTTGAAACACAGATATCGCATCGGAAATAAATACAAAAGGCACAATGCCGTCTTAAGTACAAGAATAGAGACTCTTCTTACAGTCGGTGTTTCAGCATTCTCTGTGAGACCAGTATTAGTTTCCGATACACCTCATCTGTTTCAATGTATTCCTAGGACCTTCACATTGACGATGAAACACAGAAATCGCATCGGAATTAAATTCAAAAGGCACAATGTCGCCTTAAGTACAAGAATAGAGACACTTCTAACAGTCGGTGCTTTGGGCATTCCCTGTGAGACCAGAATTAGTTTCCGATACACCACTCCTGGTTCAATGTATTCCTTGGACCTTCACATTGACGATGAAACACAGAAACCGCATCGGAATGAAATACAAAAGGCAAACTGCCGCGTAAGTACAAGAATAGAGACTCTTCTTACAGTCGGTGTTTTCAGCATTCCCTGTGAGACCAGTATTAGTTTCCGATACACCTCAGCAGGTTCAATGTATTCCTAGGACCTTCACATTGACGATGAAACACAGAAATCGCATCGGAAATAAACACAAAAGGAACAATGTCGCCTTAAGTACAAGAATAGAGACTCTTCTTACACTCGGTGTTTGAGCATTCCCTGTGAGACCAGTATTAGTTTCTGATACACCACTGCAGGTTCAATGTATTCCTTGGACCTTCACATTGACGATGAAACACAGATATCGCATCGGAATTAAATACAAAAGGCGCAATGCCGCCTTAAGTACAAGTATAGAGACTCTTCTTACAGTCGGTGATTTGAGCATTCCCTGTGAGACCAGTATTAGTTTCTGATACACCACTGCAGGGTCAATGTATTCCTTGGACCTTCACATTGACGATGAAACACAGAAATCGCATCGGAATTAAGTACGAAATGTGCAATGCCGCCTTAAGTACAAGGATAGAGACTCTTCTTACAATCGTTGCTTTGAGCATTCCCTGTGAGACCAGTATCAGTTTCCGATACACCACTGCAGGTTCAATGTATTCCGTGGACCTTCACATTGACGATGAAACGCAGAAATCGCATTGGAATTAATTACAAAAGGCGCAATGCCGCCTTAAGTACAAGAATAGAGACTCTTCTTACAGTCGGTGCTTTGAACATTCCCTGTGAGACAAGTATTAGTTTCTGATACACCACTGCATGTTCAATGTATTCCTTGGACCTTCATATTGACGATAAAACACAGAAATCGCATCGGAATTAAATCGAAAAGGCGCAATGCCGCCTTAAGCACAAGAATAGAGACTCTTCTTACAGTCGGTGCTTTGAGCATTCCCTGTGAGACCAGTATTACTTTCTGATACACAACTGCAGGTTCAATGTGATCCTTGGACCTTCACATTGACGATGAAACACAGAAATCGCATCGGAATTATGTACAAAAGGCACAATGCCGTCATCAGTACAAGAATAGAGACTCTTCGTACAGTCGGTGCTTTGAGCATTCCCTGTGAGACCAGAATTAGTTTCCGATACACCACTGCAGGGTCAATGTATTCCTTGGACATTCACATTGACGATGAAACCCAGAAATCGCATCGGACTTAAATACAAAAGGCGCAATGCCACCTTAAGTACAAGAATAGAGACTCTTCTTACAGTCGATGCTTTGAGCATTCCCTGTGAGACCAGTATTAGTTTCCGATACACCACTGCAGGTTCAATGTATTTCTTGGACCTTCACATTGACGATGAAACACAGAAATCGCATCGGAATTAAATACAAAATGCGCAATGCCGCCTTAAGTACAAGAATAGACACTCTTCTTACAGTCGGTGCTATGAGCATTCCCAGAGAGACCTGTATTAGTTTCTGATACACCACTGCAGGTTCAATGTATTCCTTGGACCTTCACATTGACGATGAGACACAGAAAATTCATCGAAAGTAAATAAAATCGCACAATGCCGCCTTAAGTACAAGAATTGTGACTCATCTTACAGTCGGTGCTTTGAGCATTCCCTGTGAGACCAGTATCAGTTTCCGATACACCACTGCAGGTTCAATGTGTTCCTTCGACCTTCACATTGCCGATGACACACAGATATCGCATCTGAAATAAATACAAAAGGCACAATGCCGCCTTAAGTACAAGAATAGGAACTCTTCTTACAGTCGGTGCTATGAGCATTCCCTGTGAGACCAGTATTAGTTTCCGATACACCACTGCAGGTTCAATGTATTCCTAGGACCATCACATTCACGAAGAAACACAGAAATCGCATCGGAGTTAAATACAAAAGGCACAATGCCATCTTAAGTACAAGAATAGAGACTCTTCTTACAGTCGTTGCTATGAGCTTTCCCTGTGAGACCAGTATTAGTTTCCGATACACCACTGCAGGTTCAATGTATTCCTTGGACCTTCACATTGACGATGAAACACAGAAAACGCATCGGAATTAAATACAAAAGGCCCAATGCCGCCTTGAGTACAAGAATAGAGACTCTTCTTACAGTCGGTGTTTTGAGCATTCCCTGTGAGACCAGTATTAGTTTCCGATACACCACTGAGGTTTCAATGTATTCCTTGGGCTTGACATTGACGATGAAACACAGAAATCGCATCGGAATTAAATACAAAAGGCACAATGCCGCCTTAAGTACAAGAATAGAGACTCTTCTTACAGTCGGTGCTTTGAGCATTCCCTGTGAGACCAGTATTAGTTTCCGATACACCACTGCAGGTTCAATGTATTCCTTGGACCTTCACATTGACGATGAAACGCAGAAATCCCATTGGAATTAATTACAAAAGGCGCAATGCCGCCTTAAGTACAGGAATAGAGACTCTTCTTACAGTCGGTGCTTTGAACATTCCCTGTGAGACCAGTATTAGTTTGTGATACACCACTGCAGGTTCAATGTTAACCTTGCACCTTTACATTGACGATGAAACACAGAAATGGCATCGGAGTTAAATACAGAAGGCACAATGCCGCCTTAAGTACAAGAACAGAGACTCTTCTTACTCTCGGTAACTTGAGCATTCCCTATGAGACCAGTATTAGTTTCCAATACACCACTGCAGGTTCAATGTATTCCTTGGACCTTCACATTGACGATGAAACACAGAAATCGCATCGGAATTAAATACAAAAGGCGCCATGCCGCCTTAAGTACAAGAATAGAGACTCTTCTTACAGTCGTTGCTTTGAGCATTCCCTGTGAAACCAGTATTAGTTTCCGATACACCACTGCAGGTTCAATGTTTTCCTTGGACCTTCATATTGACGATGAAAACCAGAAATCGCATCGGAATTAAATTGAAAAGGCGCAATGCCACCTTAAGCACAAGAATAGAATCTTCTTACAGTCGGTGCTTTGAGCATTCCCTGTGAGACGAGTATTACTTTCTGATACACCACTGCAGGTTCAATGAATTCCTTGGACCTTGACATTGACGATGAAACACAGAAATCGCATTAGAAATAAGTACAAAAGGCACAATGCCGTCATCAGTACAAGAATAGAGACTCTACTTACAGGCGGTGCTTTGGGCATTCCCTGTGAGACCAGAATTAGTTTCCAATACACCACTGCAGGTTCAATGTATTCCTTGAACATTCACATTGTCGATGAAACCCAGAAATCGCATCGGAATTAAATACAAAAGGCGCCATGCCACCTTAAGTACAAGAGTAGAGACTCTTCTTACAGTCGATGCTTTGAGCATTCCCTGTGAGACCAGTATTAGTTTCCGATACACCATTGCAGGTTCAATGTATTCCTTGGACCTTCACATTGACGATGAAACACAGAAATCGCATCGGAATTAAATACAAAATGCGCAATGCCGCCTTAAGTACAAGAATAGAGACTCTTCTTACAGTCGGTGCTTTGAGCATTCCCTGTGAGGCCAGTATTAGTTGCTGATACACCACTGCAGGTTCAATGTATTCCTTGGACCTTCACATTGACGATGAAACACAGAAATCGTATCCGAATTAAATACAATTGGCACAATGCCGTCTCAAGTACAAGAATAGAGACTCTTCTTACAGTCGATGCTATGAGCATTCCCTGTGAGACCTGTATTAGTTTCCGATACACCACTGCAGGTTCAATGTATTCCTTGGACCTTCAGATTGACGATGAAACACAGAAACCGCATCGGAATTAAATACAAATCGCACAATGCCGCCTTAAGTACACGAATTGTGACTCTTCTTACAGTCGGTGCTTTGGGCATTCCCTGTGAGACCAGTATTAGTTTCCGATACACCACTGCAGTTACAATGTATTCCTTGGACCATCACATTGACGATGAAACACAGAAAACGCATCGGAATTAAATACAAAAGGCCCAATGCCGCCTTAAGTACAAGAATAGAGACGCTTCTTACAGTCGGTGTTTTGAGCATTCCCTGTGAGACCAGTGTTAGTTTCCGATACACCACTGCAGGTTCAATGTATTCCTTGGACCTTCACATTGACTATGAAACACAGAATTCGCATCGGAATTAAATTCAAAAGGCACTATGCCATCTTAAGTACAAGAAGAGAGACTCTTCTTAATGTCGGTGCTTTGAGCATTTCCTGTGAGACCTGTATTAGTTTCCGATACACCACTGCAGGTCCAATGTATTCCTTGCACCATTACATTGACGATGAAACACAGAAATGGCATCGGAGTTAAATACAGAAGGCACAATGCCGCCTTAAGTACAAGAACAGAGACTCTTCTTACTGTCGGTGCCTTGAGCATTCCCTATGAGACCAGTATTAGTTTCCGATACACCACTGCAGGTTCAATGTATTCCTTTGACCTTCACATTGACGACGAAACACAGAAATCGCATCGGAATTAAATACAAAAGGCGCAATGCCGCCTTAAGTACAAGAATAGAGACTCTTCTTAGGGTCGGTGCTTTGAGCATTCCCTGTGAGACCAGTATTAGTTTCCGATACATGACTGCAGGTGCAATGTATTCCTTGGACCTTCATATTGACGATGAAACATAGAAATCGCATCGGAATTAAGTACAAAAGGCACAATGCCGTCATCAGTACAAGAATAGAGACTCTTCTTACAGTCGGTGCCATGAGCGTTCCCTGTGAGACCAGTATTAGGTTCCGATACACTACTGCAGGTTCAATGTATTCCTTGGACCTTCACATTGACGATGAAACACAGATATCGCATCGGAATTAAATACAAAACTCGCAATGCCGCCTTAAGTATAAGAATAGAGACTCTTCTTACAGTCGGTGCTTTGAGCATTCCCTGTGAGGCCAGTATCAGTTTCTGATACACCACTGCAGGCTCAATGTATTCCTTGGACCTTCACATTGACTATGAAACACAGAAATCGCATCCGAATTAAATACAAAAGGCGCAATGCCGCCTTAAGTACATGTATAGAGACTCTTCTGACAGTCGGTGATTTGAGCATTTTCTGTGAGACCAGTATTAGTTTCTGATACACCACTGCCGGTTCAATGTATTCCTTGGACCTTCACATTGACGATGAAACACAGATATCGCATCGGAATTAAATACAAAACTCGCAATGCCGCCTTAAGTACCAGAATAGAGACTCTTCTTACAGTCGCTATTTTGAGCATTCCCTGTGAGACCAGTGTTAGTTTCCGATACACCACTGCAGGCTCAATGTATTCCTTGGACCTTCACATTGACTATGAAACACAGAATTCGCATCGGAATTAAATTCAAAAGGCACTGTGCCATCTTATGTACAAGAATAGAGACTCTTCTTACAGTCGGTGCTTTGCGCATTCCCTGTGAGACCAGTATTAGTTTCCGATACACCACTGCAGGTTCAATGTATTCCTTGGACCATCACATTGACGATGAAACACAGAAAACGCATCGGAATTAAATACAAAAGGCCCAATGCCGCCTTAAGTACAAGAATAGAGACTCTTCTTACAGACGGTATTTTGAGCATTCCCTGTGAGACCAGTGTTAGTTTCCGATACACCACTGCAGGTTCAATGTATTCCTTGGACCTTCACATTGACTATGAAACACAGAATTCGCATCGGAATTAAATTCAAAAGGCACTATGCCATCTTATGTACAAGAATAGAGACTCTTCTTACAGTCGGTGCTTTGCGCATTCCCTGTGAGACCAGTATTAGTTTCCGATACACCACTGAAGGTTCAATGTATTCCTTGGACTTGACATTGATGATGAAACACAGAAATCGCATCGGAATGAAATACAAAAGGCACAATGCCGCCTTAAGTACAAGAATAGAGACTCTTCTTACAGTCGGTGCTTTGAGCATTCCCTGTGAGACCTGTATTAGTTTCCGATACACCACTGCTGGTTCAATGTATTCCTTGGACCTTCACATTGACGATGAAACGCAGAAATCGCATTGGAATTAATTACAAAAGGCGCAATGCCGCCTTAAGTACAAGAATAGAGACTCTTCTTACAGTCGGTGCTTTGAGCATTCCCTGTGAGACCTGTATTAGTTTCCGATACACCACTGCTGGTTCAATGTATTCCTTGGACCTTCACATTGACGATGAAACACAGAAACCGCATCGGAATGAAATACAAAAGGCAAACTGCCGCGTAAGTACAAGAATAGAGACTCTTCTTACAGTCGGTGTTTTCAGCATTCCCTGTGAGACCAGTATTAGTTTCCGATACACCTCAGCAGGTTCAATGTATTCCTAGGACCTTCACATTGACGATGAAACACAGAAATCGCATCGGAAATAAACACAAAAGGAACAATGTCGCCTTAAGTACAAGAATAGAGACTCTTCTTACACTCGGTGTTTGAGCATTCCCTGTGAGACCAGTATTAGTTTCTGATACACCACTGCAGGTTCAATGTATTCCTTGGACCTTCATATTGACGATGAAACACAGATATCGCATCGGAATTAAATACAAAAGGCGCAATGCCGCCTTAAGTACAAGTATAGAGACTCTTCTTACAGTCGGTGATTTGAGCATTCCCTGTGAGACCAGTATTAGTTTCTGATACACCACTGCAGGTTCAATGTATTCCTTGGACCTTCACATTGACGATGAAACACAGAAATCGCATCGGAATTAAGTACGAAATGTGCAATGCCGCCTTAAGTACAAGGATAGAGACTCTTCTTACAATCGTTGCTTTGAGCATTCCCTGTGAGACCAGTATCAGTTTCCGATACACCACTGCAGGTTCAATGTATTCCGTGGACCTTCACATTGACGATGAAACGCAGAAATCGCATTGGAATTAATTACAAAAGGCGCAATGCCGCCTTAAGTACAAGAATAGAGACTCTTCTTACAGTCGGTGCTTTGAACATTCCCTGTGAGACAAGTATTAGTTTCTGATACACCACTGCATGTTCAATGTATTCCTTGGACCTTCATATTGACGATAAAACACAGAAATCGCATCGGAATTAAATCGAAAAGGCGCAATGCCGCCTTAAGCACAAGAATAGAGACTCTTCTTACAGTCGGTGCTTTGAGCATTCCCTGTGAGACCAGTATTACTTTCTGATACACAACTGCAGCTTCAATGTGATCCTTGGACCTTCACATTGACGATGAAACACAGAAATCGCATCGGAATTATGTACAAAAGGCACAATGCCGTCATCAGTACAAGAATAGAGACTCTTCGTACAGTCGGTGCTTTGAGCATTCCCTGTGAGACCAGAATTAGTTTCCGATACACCACTGCAGGGTCAATGTATTCCTTGGACATTCACATTGACGATGAAACCCAGAAATCGCATCGGACTTAAATACAAAAGGCGCAATGCCACCTTAAGTACAAGAATAGAGACTCTTCTTACAGTCGATGCTTTGAGCATTCCCTGTGAGACCAGTATTAGTTTCCGATACACCACTGCAGGTTCAATGTATTTCTTGGACCTTCACATTGACGATGAAACACAGAAATCGCATCGGAATTAAATACAAAATGCGCAATGCCGCCTTAAGTACAAGAATAGACACTCTTCTTACAGTCGGTGCTATGAGCATTCCCAGAGAGACCTGTATTAGTTTCTGATACACCACTGCAGGTTCAATGTATTCCTTGGACCTTCACATTGACGATGAGACACAGAAAATTCATCGAAAGTAAATAAAATCGCACAATGCCGCCTTAAGTACAAGAATTGTGACTCATCTTACAGTCGGTGCTTTGAGCATTCCCTGTGAGACCAGTATCAGTTTCCGATACACCACTGCAGGTTCAATGTGTTCCTTCGACCTTCACATTGCCGATGACACACAGATATCGCATCTGAATTAAATACAAAAGGCACAATGCCGCCTTAAGTACAAGAATAGGAACTCTTCTTACAGTCGGTGCTATGAGCATTCCCTGTGAGACCAGTATTAGTTTCCGATACTCCACTGCAGGTTCAATGTATTCCTAGGACCTTCACATTCACGAAGAAACACAGAAATCGCATCGGAGTTAAATACAAAAGGCACAATGCCATCTTAAGTACAAGAATAGAGACTCTTCTTAAAGTCGTTGCTATGAGCTTTCCCTGTGAGACCAGTATTAGTTTCCGATACACCACTGCAGGTTCAATGTATTCCTTGGACCTTCACATTGACGATGAAACACAGAAAACGCATCGGAATTAAATACAAAAGGCCCAATGCCGCCTTGAGTACAAGAATAGAGACTCTTCTTACAGTCGGTGTTTTGAGCATTCCCTGTGAGACCAGTATTAGTTTCCGATACACCACTGAGGTTTCAATGTATTCCTTGGGCTTGACATTGACGATGAAACACAGAAATCGCATCGGAATTAAATACAAAAGGCACAATGCCGCCTTAAGTACAAGAATAGAGACTCTTCCTACAGTCGGTGCTTTGAGCATTCCCTGTGAGACCAGTATTAGTTTCCGATACACCACTGCAGGTTCAATGTATTCCTTGGACCTTCACATTGACGATGAAACGCAGAAATCCCATTGGAATTAATTACAAAAGGCGCAATGCCGCCTTAAGTACAGGAATAGAGACTCTTCTTACAGTCGGTGCTTTGAACATTCCCTGTGAGACCAGTATTAGTTTGTGATACACCACTGCAGGTTCAATGTTAACCTTGCACCTTTACATTGACGATGAAACACAGAAATGGCATCGGAGTTAAATACAGAAGGCACAATGCCGCCTTAAGTACAAGAACAGAGACTCTTCTTACTCTCGGTAACTTGAGCATTCCCTATGAGACCAGTATTAGTTTCCAATACACCACTGCAGGTTCAATGTATTCCTTGGACCTTCACATTGACGATGAAACACAGAAATCGCATCGGAATTAAATACAAAAGGCGCAATGCCGCCTTAAGTACAAGAACAGAGACTCTTCTTACAGTCGTTGCTTTGAGCATTCCCTGTGAAACCAGTATTAGTTTCCGATACACCACTGCAGGTTCAATGTTTTCCTTGGACCTTCATATTGACGATGAAAACCAGAAATCGCATCGGAATTAAATTGAAAAGGCGCAATGCCACCTTAAGCACAAGAATAGAATCTTCTTACAGTCGGTGCTTTGAGCATTCCCTGTGAGACGAGTATTACTTTCTGATACACCACTGCAGGTTCAATGAATTCCTTGGACCTTGACATTGACGATGAAACACAGAAATCGCATTAGAAATAAGTACAAAAGGCACAATGCCGTCATCAGTACAAGAATAGAGACTCTACTTACAGGCGGTGCTTTGGGCATTCCCTGTGAGACCAGAATTAGTTTCCAATACACCACTGCAGGTTCAATGTATTCCTTGAACATTCACATTGTCGATGAAACCCAGAAATCGCATCGGAATTAAATACAAAAGGCGCCATGCCACCTTAAGTACAAGAGTAGAGACTCTTCTTACAGTCGATGCTTTGAGCATTCCCTGTGAGACCAGTATTAGTTTCCGATACACCATTGCAGGTTCAATGTATTCCTTGGACCTTCACATTGACGATGAAACACAGAAATCGCATCGGAATTAAATACAAAATGCGCAATGCCGCCTTAAGTACAAGAATAGAGACTCTTCTTACAGTCGGTGCTTTGAGCATTCCCTGTGAGGCCAGTATTAGTTGCTGATACACCACTGCTGGTTCAATGTATTCCTTGGACCTTCACATTGACGATGAAACACAGAAATCGTATCCGAATTAAATACAATTGGCACAATGCCGTCTCAAGTACAAGAATAGAGACTCTTCTTACAGTCGATGCTATGAGCATTCCCTGTGAGACCTGTATTAGTTTCCGATACACCACTGCAGGTTCAATGTATTCCTTGGACCTTCAGATTGACGATGAAACACAGAAACCGCATCGGAATTAAATACAAATCGCACAATGCCGCCTTAAGTACACGAATTGTGACTCTTCTTACAGTCGGTGCTTTGAGCATTCCCTGTGAGACCAGTATTAGTTTCCGATACACCACTGCAGTTACAATGTATTCCTTGGACCATCACATTGACGATGAAACACAGAAAACGCATCGGAATTAAATACAAAAGGCCCAATGCCGCCTTAAGTACAAGAATAGAGACGCTTCTTACAGTCGGTGTTTTGAGCATTCCCTGTGAGACCAGTGTTAGTTTCCGATACACCACTGCAGGTTCAATGTATTCCTTGGACCTTCACATTGACTATGAAACACAGAATTCGCATCGGAATTAAATTCAAAAGGCACTATGCCATCTTAAGTACAAGAAGAGAGACTCTTCTTAATGTCGGTGCTTTGAGCATTCCCTGTGAGACCAGTATTAGTTTCCGATACACCACTGAAGGTTCAATGTATTCCTTGGACTTGACATTGTGGATGAAACACAGAAATCGCATCGGAATTAAATACAAAAGGCACAATGCCGCCTTAAGTACAAGAATAGAGACTCTTCTTACAGTCGGTGCTTTGAGCATTTCCTGTGAGACCTGTATTAGTTTCCGATACACCACTGCAGGTCCAATGTATTCCTTGCACCATTACATTGACGATGAAACACAGAAATGGCATCGGAGTTAAATACAGAAGGCACAATGCCGCCTTAAGTACAAGAACAGAGACTCTTCTTACTGTCGGTGCCTTGAGCATTCCCTATGAGACCAGTATTAGTTTCCGATACACCACTGCAGGTTCAATGTATTCCTTTGACCTTCACATTGACGACGAAACACAGAAATCGCATCGGAATTAAATACAAAAGGCGCAATGCCGCCTTAAGTACAAGAATAGAGACTCTTCTTAGGGTCGGTGCTTTGAGCATTCCCTGTGAGACCAGTATTAGTTTCCGATACATGACTGCAGGTTCAATGTATTCCTTGGACCTTCATATTGACGATGAAACATAGAAATCGCATCGGAATTAAGTACAAAAGGCACAATGCCGTCATCAGTACAAGAATAGAGACTCTTCTTACAGTCGGTGCCATGAGCATTCCCTGTGAGACCAGTATTAGGTTCCGATACACTACTGCAGGTTCAATGTATTCCTTGGACCTTCACATTGACGATGAAACACAGATATCGCATCGGAATTAAATACAAAACTCGCAATGCCGCCTTAAGTATAAGAATAGAGACTCTTCTTACAGTCGGTGCTTTGAGCATTCCCTGTGAGGCCAGTATCAGTTTCTGATACACCACTGCAGGCTCAATGTATTCCTTGGACCTTCACATTGACTATGAAACACAGAAATCGCATCCGAATTAAATACAAAAGGCGCAATGCCGCCTTAAGTACATGTATAGAGACTCTTCTGACAGTCGGTGATTTGAGCATTTTCTGTGAGACCAGTATTAGTTTCTGATACACCACTGCCGGTTCAATGTATTCCTTGGACTTTCACATTGACGATGAAACACAGATATCGCATCGGAATTAAATACAAAACTCGCAATGCCGCCTTAAGTACCAGAATAGAGACTCTTCTTACAGTCGCTATTTTGAGCATTCCCTGTGAGACCAGTGTTAGTTTCCGATACACCACTGCAGGCTCAATGTATTCCTTGGACCTTCACATTGACTATGAAACACAGAATTCGCATCGGAATTAAATTCAAAAGGCACTGTGCCATCTTATGTACAAGAATAGAGACTCTTCTTACAGTCGGTGCTTTGCGCATTCCCTGTGAGACCAGTATTAGTTTCCGATACACCACTGCAGGTTCAATGTATTCCTTGGACCATCACATTGACGATGAAACACAGAAAACGCATCAGAATTAAATACAAAAGGCCCAATGCCGCCTTAAGTACAAGAATAGAGACTCTTCTTACAGACGGTATTTTGAGCATTCCCTGTGAGACCAGTGTTAGTTTCCGATACACCACTGCAGGTTCAATGTATTCCTTGGACCTTCACATTGACTATGAAACACAGAATTCGCATCGGAATTAAATTCAAAAGGCACTATGCCATCTTATGTACAAGAATAGAGACTCTTCTTACAGTCGGTGCTTTGCGCATTCCCTGTGAGACCAGTATTAGTTTCCGATACACCACTGAAGGTTCAATGTATTCCTTGGACTTGACATTGATGATGAAACACAGAAATCGCATCGGAATGAAATACAAAAGGCACAATGCCGCCTTAAGTACAAGAATAGAGACTCTTCTTACAGTCGGTGCTTTGAGCATTCCCTGTGAGACCTGTATTAGTTTCCGATACACCACTGCTGGTTCAATGTATTCCTTGGACCTTCACATTGACGATGAAACGCAGAAATCGCATTGGAATTAATTACAAAAGGCGCAATGCCGCCTTAAGTACAAGAATAGAGACTCTTCTTACAGTCGGTGCTTTGAACATTCCCTGTGAGACCAGTATTAGTTTGTGATACACCACTGCAGGTTCAATGTATTCCTTGGACCTTCACATTGACTATGAAACACAGAATTCGCATCGGAATTAAATTCAAAAGGCACTATGCCATCTTAAGTACAAGAATAGAGACTCTTCTTACAGTCGGTGCTTTGAGCATTCCCTGTGAGACCAGTATTAGTTTCCGATACACCACTGAAGGTTCAATGTATTCCTTGGACTTGACATTGATGATGAAACACAGAAATCGCATTGGAATTAAATACAAAAGGCACAATGCCGCCTTAAGTACAAGAATAGAGACTCTTCTTAGAGTCGGTGCTTGGAGCATTCCCTGTGAGACCAGTATTAGTTTCCGATACATGACTGCAGGTTCAATGTATTCCTTGGACCTTCATATTGACGATGAAACACAGAAATCGCATCGGAATTAAGAACAAAAGGCACAATGCCGTCATCAGTACAAGAATAGAGACTCTTCTTACAGTCGGTGCCATGAGCATTCCCTGTGAGACCAGTATTAGGTTCCGATACACTACTGCAGGTTCAATGTATTCCTTGGACCTTCACATTGACGATGAAACACAGATATCGCATCGGAATTAAATTCAAAACTCGCAATGCCGCCTTAAGTACAAGAGTAGAGACTCTTCTTACAGTCGGTGATTTGAGCATTCCCTGTGAGACCAGTATTAGTCTCTGATACACCACTGTATGTTCAATGTATTGCTTGGACCTTCACATTGACGATGAAACTCAGAAATCGCATCGGAGTTAAATACAAAAGGCACAATGCCGCCTTAAGTACGGGAATAGAGACTCTTCTTACAGTCGGTGCTTTGAGCATTCCCTGTGAGACCAGTATTAGTTTCCGATACACCACTGCAGGTTCAATGTATTCCTTGGACCTTCACATTGACGTTGAAACACAGAAATCGTATCGGAATTAAATACAAAAGGCGCAATGCCGCCTTAAGTACCAGAATAGAGACTCTTCTTACAGCCGGTGCTTTGAGCATTCCCTGTGAGGCCAGTATTAGTCTCTGATACACCACTGTATGTTCAATGTATTCCTTGGACCTTCACATTGACGATGAAACACAGAAATCGCATCGGAATTAAATACAAAAGGCGCAATGCCGCCTTAAGTACAAGAATAGAGACTCTTCTTACAGTCGGTGCTTTGAACATTCCCTGTGAGACCAGTATTAGTTTGTGATACACCACTGCAGGTTCAATGGATTCCTTGGACCTTCACATTGACGATGAAACACAGATATCGCATCGGAATTAAATACAAAACTCGCAATGCCGCCTTAAGAACAAGAATAGAGACTCTTCTTACAGTCGGTGCTTTGAGCATTCCCTGTGAGGCCAGTATTAGTTTCTGATACACCACAGCAGGTTCAATGTATTCCTTGGACTTTCACATTGACTATGAAAGACAGAAATCGCATCCGAATTAAATACAATTGGCACAATGCCGTCTTAAGTACAAGAATAGAGACTCTTTTTACAGTCGGTGCTATGAGCATTCCCGGTGAGACCTGTATTAGTTTCCGATACACCACTGCAGGTTCAATGTACTCCTTGGACCTTCACATTGACGATGAAACACAGATATCGCATCGGAATTAAATACAAAAGTCGCAATGCCGCCTTAAGTACAAGTATAGAGACTCTTCTTACAGTCGGTGATTTGAGCATTTTCTGTGAGACCAGTATTAGTTTCTGATACACCACTGCAGGTTCAATGTATTGCTTGGACCTTCACATTGACGATGAAACACAGAAATCGCATCGAAGTTAAATACAAAAGGCACAATGCCGCCTTAAGTACAAGAATAGAGACTCTTCTTACTGTCGGTGCTTTGAGCATTCCCTGTGAGACCAGTATTAGTTTCCGAGACACCACTGCAGGTTCAATGTATTCCTTGGACCTTCACATTGACGTTGAAACACAGAAATCGCATCGGAATTAAATACAAAAGGCGCAATGCCGCCTTAAGTACGAGAATAGAGACTCCTCTTACAGCCGGTGTTTTGAGCATTCCCTGTGAGACCAGTATTAGTCTCTGATACACCACTGAATGTTCAATGTATTCCTTGGACCTTCACATTGACGATGAAACACAGAAATCGCATCGGAATTAATTACAAAAGGCACAATGCCGTCATAAGTACAAGAATAGAGACTCTTCTTACAGTAGGTGCTTTGAGCATTCCCTGTGAGACCAGTATTAGTTTCCGATACACCACTGCAGGTTCAATGTATTCCTTGGACCTTCACATTGACGATGAAACACAGAAATCGCATCGGAATTAAATACAAAAGGCGCAATGCCGCCTTAAGTACAAGATTAGAGATTCTTCTTACAGTCGGTGCTTGGAGCATTCCCTTTGAGACCAGTTTTGGTTTCTGATACACCACTGCAGGTTGAATGTATTCCTTGGACATTCACATTGACGATGAAACACAGAAATCGCTTCGGAAATAAATACAAAAGGCACAATGCCGTCTTAAGTACAATAATAGTGACTCTTCTTACAGTCGGTGCTTTGAGTATTCCCTGTGAGACCAGTACTAGTTTCCGATACACCACTGAAGGTTCAATGTATTCCTTGGACTTGACATTGATGATGAAACACAGAAATCGCATCGGAATTAAATACAAAAGGCACAATGCCGCCTTAAGTACAAGAACAGAGACTCTTCTTACTGTCGGTGCCTTGAGCATTCTCTATGAGACCAGTATTAGTTTCCGATACACCACTGCAGGTTCAATGTATTCCTTGGACCTTCACATTGACGACGAAACACAGAAATCGCATCGGAATTAAATACAAAGGGCGCAATGCCGCCTTAAGTACAAGAATAGAGACTCTTCTTAGAGTCAGTGTTTTGAGCATTCCCTGTGAGACCAGTATTAGTTTCCGATGCATGACTGCAGGTTCAATGTATTCCTTGGACCTTCATATTGACGATGAAACACAGAAATCGTATCGGAATTAAGTACAAAAGGCACAATGCCGTCTTAAGTACAAGAATAGAGACTCTTCTTACAGTCGGTGCTATGAGCATTCCCTGTGAGACCTGTATTAGTTTCCGATACACCACTGCAGGTTCAATGTACTCCTAGGACCTTCACATTGACGTTGAAACACAGAAATCGTATCGGAATTAAATACAAAAGGCGCAATGCCGCCTTAAGTACCAGAATAGAGACTCTTCTTACAGCCGGTGCTTTGAGCATTCCCTGTGAGGCCAGTATTAGTCTCTGATACACCACTGTATGTTCAATGTATTCCTTGGACCTTCACATTGACGATGAAACACAGAAATCGCATCGGAATTAAATACAAAAGGCGCAATGCCGCCTTAAGTACAAGAATAGAGACTCTTCTTACAGTCGGTGCTTTGAACATTCCCTGTGAGACCAGTATTAGTCTCTGATACACCACTGTATGTTCAATGTATTGCTTGGACCTTCACATTGACGATGAAACTCAGAAATCGCATCGGAGTTAAATACAAAAGGCACAATGCCGCCTTAAGTACGGGAATAGAGACTCTTCTTACTGTCGGTGCTTTGAGCATTCCCTGTGAGACCAGTATTAGTTTCCGATACACCACTGCAGGTTCAATGTATTCCTTGGACCTTCACATTGACGTTGAAACACAGAAATCGTATCGGAATTAAATACAAAAGGCGCAATGCCGCCTTAAGTTCCAGAATAGAGACTCTTCTTACAGCCGGTGCTTTGAGCATTCCCTGTGAGGCCAGTATTAGTCTCTGATACACCACTGTATGTTCAATGTATTCCTTGGACCTTCACATTGACGATGAAACACAGAAATCGCATCGGAATTAAATACAAAAGGCGCAATGCCGCCTTAAGTACAAGAATAGAGACTCTTCTTACAGTCGGTGCTTTGAACATTCCCTGTGAGACCAGTATTAGTTTGTGATACACCACTGCAGGTTCAATGGATTCCTTGGACCTTCACATTGACGATGAAACACAGATATCGCATCGGAATTAAATACAAAACTCGCAATGCCGCCTTAAGAACAAGAATAGAGACTCTTCTTACAGTCGGTGCTTTGAGCATTCCCTGTGAGGCCAGTATTAGTTTCTGATACACCACAGCAGGTTCAATGTATTCCTTGGACTTTCACATTGACTATGAAAGACAGAAATCGCATCCGAATTAAATACAATTGGCACAATGCCGTCTTAAGTACAAGAATAGAGACTCTTTTTACAGTCGGTGCTATGAGCATTCCCGGTGAGACCTGTATTAGTTTCCGATACACCACTGCAGGTTCAATGTACTCCTTGGACCTTCACATTGACGATGAAACACAGATATCGCATCGGAATTAAATACAAAAGTCGCAATGCCGCCTTAAGTACAAGTATAGAGACTCTTCTTACAGTCGGTGATTTGAGCATTTTCTGTGAGACCAGTATTAGTTTCTGATACACCACTGCAGGTTCAATGTATTGCTTGGACCTTCACATTGACGATGAAACACAGAAATCGCATCGAAGTTAAATACAAAAGGCACAATGCCGCCTTAAGTACAAGAATAGAGACTCTTCTTACTGTCGGTGCTTTGAGCATTCCCTGTGAGACCAGTATTAGTTTCCGATACACCACTGCAGGTTCAATGTATTCCTTGGACCTTCACATTGACGTTGAAACACAGAAATCGCATCGGAATTAAATACAAAAGGCGCAATGCCGCCTTAAGTACGAGAATAGAGACTCCTCTTACAGCCGGTGTTTTGAGCATTCCCTGTGAGACCAGTATTAGTCTCTGATACACCACTGAATGTTCAATGTATTCCTTGGACCTTCACATTGACGATGAAACACAGAAATCGCATCGGAATTAATTACAAAAGGCACAATGCCGTCATAAGTACAAGAATAGAGACTCTTCTTACAGTAGGTGCTTTGAGCATTCCCTGTGAGACCAGTATTAGTTTCCGATACACCACTGCAGGTTCAATGTATTCCTTGGACCTTCACATTGACGATGAAACACAGAAATCGCATCGGAATTAAATACAAAAGGCGCAATGCCGCCTTAAGTACAAGATTAGAGATTCTTCTTACAGTCGGTGCTTGGAGCATTCCCTTTGAGACCAGTTTTGGTTTCTGATACACCACTGCAGGTTGAATGTATTCCTTGGACATTCACATTGACGATGAAACACAGAAATCGCTTCGGAAATAAATACAAAAGGCACAATGCCGTCTTAAGTACAATAATAGTGACTCTTCTTACAGTCGGTGCTTTGAGTATTCCCTGTGAGACCAGTACTAGTTTCCGATACACCACTGAAGGTTCAATGTATTCCTTGGACTTGACATTGATGATGAAACACAGAAATCGCATCGGAATTAAATACAAAAGGCACAATGCCGCCTTAAGTACAAGAACAGAGACTCTTCTTACTGTCGGTGCCTTGAGCATTCTCTATGAGACCAGTATTAGTTTCCGATACACCACTGCAGGTTCAATGTATTCCTTGGACCTTCACATTGACGACGAAACACAGAAATCGCATCGGAATTAAATACAAAGGGCGCAATGCCGCCTTAAGTACAAGAATAGAGACTCTTCTTAGAGTCAGTGTTTTGAGCATTCCCTGTGAGACCAGTATTAGTTTCCGATGCATGACTGCAGGTTCAATGTATTCCTTGGACCTTCATATTGACGATGAAACACAGAAATCGTATCGGAATTAAGTACAAAAGGCACAATGCCGTCTTAAGTACAAGAATAGAGACTCTTCTTACAGTCGGTGCTATGAGCATTCCCTGTGAGACCTGTATTAGTTTCCGATACACCACTGCAGGTTCAATGTACTCCTAGGACCTTCACATTGACGATGAAACACAGATATCGCATCGGAATTAAATACAAAAGGCGCAATGCCGCCTTAAGTACAAGTATAGAGACTCTTCTTACAGTCGGTGATTTGAGCATTTTCTGTGAGACCAGTATTAGTTTCGGATACACCACTGCAGGTTCAATGTATTGCTTGGACCTTCTCTTTGACGATGAAACACAGAAATCGCATCGGAGTTAAATACAAAAGGCACAATGCCGCCTTAAGTACAAGAATAGAGACTCTTCTTACTGTCGGTGCTTTGAGCATTCCCTGTGAGACCAGTATTAGTTTCCGATACACCACTGCAGGTTCAATGTATTCCTTGGACCTTCACATTGACGTTGAAACACAGAAATCGCATCGGAATTAAATACAAAAGGCGCAATGCCGCCTTAGGTACCAGAATAGAGACTCTTCTTACAGCCGGTGCTTTGAGCATTCCCTGTGAGACCAGTATTAGTCTCTGATACACCACTGTATGTTCAATGTATTCCTTGGACCTTCACATTGACGATGAAACACAGAAATCGCATCGGAATTAATTACAAAAGGCACAATGCCGTCATAAGTACAAGAATAGAGACTCTTCTTACTGTAGGTGCTTTGAGCATTCCCTGTGAGACCAGTATTAGTTTCCGATACACCACTGCAGGTTCAATGTATTCCTTGGACCTCCACATTGACGATGAAACACAGAAATCGCATCGGAATTAAATACAAAAGGCGCAATGCCGCCTTAAGTACAAGAATAGAGACTCTTCTTACAGTCGGTGCTTGGAGCATTCCCTTTGAGACCTGTTTTGGTTTCTGATACACCACTGCAGGTTGAATGTATTCCTTGGACATTCACATTGACGATGAAACACAGAAATCGCATCGGAATTAAATACAAAAGGCACAATGCCGTCTTAAGTACAATAATAGTGACTCTTCTTACAGTCGGTGCTTTGAGCATTCCCTGTGAGACCAGTATTAGTTTCCGATACACCACTGCAGATTCAATGTATTCCTTGGACCTTCACATTGACGTTGAAACACAGAAATCGCATCGGAATTAAATACAAAAGGCGCAATGCCGCCTTAAGTACAAGAATAGAGACTCTTCTTACAGCCGGTGCTTTGAGCATTCCCTGTGAGACCAGTATTAGTCTCTGATACACCACTGTATGTTCAATGTATTCCTTGGACCTTCACATTGACGATGAAACACAGAAACCGCATCGGAATTAATTACAAAAGTCACAATGCCGTCATAAGTACAAGAATAGAGACTCGTCTTACTGTCGTTGCTTTGAGCATACCCTGTGAGAACAGTGTTACTTTCTGATACACCACTGCAGGTTTAATGTACTCCTTGGACCTTCACATTGACGATGAAACACAGAAATCGCATCGGAATTAAGTACAAAAGGCACAATGCCGTCATCAGTACAAGAATAGAGACTCTTCTTACAGTCGGTGCCATGAGCATTCCCAGTGAGACCAGTATTAGGTTCCGATACACCACTGCAGGTTCAATGTATTGCTTGGACCTTCACATTGACGATGAAACACAGATATCGCATCGGAATTAAATACAAAACTCGCAATGCCGCCTTAAGTACAAGAATAGAGACTCTTCTTACAGTCGGTGCTTTGAGCATTTCCTGTGAGGCCAGTATTAGTTTCTGATACACCACTGCAGGTTCAATGTATTCCTTGGACCTTCACATTGACTATGAAACACAGAAATCGCATCCGAATTAAATACAATTGGCACAATGCCGTCTTAAGTACAAGAATAGAGACTCTTCTTACAGTCGGTGCTATGAGCATTCCCTGTGAGACCTGTATTAGTTTCCGATACACCACTGCAGGTTCAATGTACTCCTTGGACCTTCACATTGACGATGAAACACAGATATCGCATCGGAATTAAATACAAAAGGCGCAATGCCGCCTTAAGTACAAGTATAGAGACTCTTCTTACAGTCGGTGATTTGAGCATTTTCTGTGAGACCAGTATTAGTTTCTGATACACCACTGCAGGTTCAATGTATTGCTTGGACCTTCACATTGACGATGAAACACAGAAATCGCATCGGAGTTAAATACAAAAGGCGCAATGCCTCCTTAAGTACAAGAATAGGGACTCTTCTTACTGTCCGTGCTTTGAGCATTCCCTGTGAGACCAGTATTAGTTTCTGATACACCACTGCAGGTTCAATGTATTCCTTGGACCTTCACATTGACTATGAAACACAGAAATCGCATCCGAATTAAATACAAAAGGCGCAATGCCGCCTTAAGTACCAGAATAGAGACTCTTCTTACAGCCGGTGATTTGAGCATTCCCTGTGAGACCAGTATTAGTCTCTGATACACCACTGTATGTTCAATGTATTCCTTGGACCTTCACATTGACGATGAAACACAGAAATCGCATCGGAATTAAATACAAAAGGCACAATGCCGTCATAAGTACAAGAATAGAGACTCTTCTTACAGTAGGTGCTTTGAGCATTCCCTGTGAGACCAGTATTAGTTTCCGATACACCACTGCAGGTTCAAAGTATTCCTTGGACCTTCACATTGACGATGAAACACAGAAATCGCATCGGAATTAAATACAAAGGGCGCAATGCCGCCTTAAGTACAAGAATAGAGACTCTTCTTACAGTCGGTGCTTGGAGCATTCCCTTTGAGACCAGTTTTGGTTTCTGATACACCACTGCAGGTTGAATGTATTCCTTGGACATTCACATTGACGATGAAACACAGAAATCGCATCGGAATTAAATACAAAAGGCACAATGCCGCCTTAAGTACAAGAATAGAGACTCTTCTTACAGTCGGTGCTTTGAGCATTCCCTGTGAGACCTGTATTAGTTTCTCGATACACCACTGCTGGTTCAATGTATACCTTGGACCTTCACATTGACGATGAAACGCAGAAATCGCATTGGAATTAATTACAAAAGGCGCAATGCCGCCTTAAGTACAAGAATAGAGACTCGTCTTACAGTCGGTGCTTTGAGCATTCCCTTTGAGACCAGTTTTAGTTTCTGATACACCACTGCAGGTTGAATGTATTCCTTGGACCTTCACATTGACGATGAAACACAGAAATCGCATCGGAATTAAATACAAAAGGCACAATGCCGTCTTAAGTACAAGAATAGTGACTCTTCTTACAGTCGGTGCTATGAGCATTCCCTGTGAGACCAGTATTAATTTCCGATACACCACTGTAAGTTCAATGTATTCCTTGGACCTTCACATTGAAGATGAAACGCAGAAATCGCATCGGAATTAAATACAAATCGCACAATGCCGCCTTAAGTACAAGAATAGAGACTCTTCTTACAGTCGCTGCTTTGACCATTCCCTGTGAGACCGGTATTAGTTTGTGATACACCACTGCAGGTTCAATGTATTCCTTGCACCTTTACATTGACGATGAAACACAGAAATGGCATCGGAGTTAAATACAGACGGCACAATGCCGCCTTAAGTACAAGAACAGAGACTCTTCTTACTGTCGGTGCCTTGAGCATTCCCTATGAGACCAGTATTAGTATCCGATACACCACTGCAGGTTCAATGTATTCCTTGGACCTTCACATTGACGATGAAACACAGAAATCGCAGCGGAATTAAATACAAAAGGCGCAATGCCGCCTTAAGTACAAGAATAGAGACTCTTCTTACAGTCGGTGCTTTGAGCATTCCCTTTGAGACCAGTTTTAGTTTCTGATACACCACTGCAGGTTGAATGTATTCCTTGGACCTTCACATTGACGATGAAACACAGAAATCGCATCGGAATTAAATACAAAAGGCACAATGCCGTCTTAAGTACAAGAATAGTGACTCTTCTTACAGTCGGTGCTATGAGCATTCCCTGTGAGACCAGTATTAATTTCCGATACACCACTGTAGGTTCAATGTATTCCTTGGACCTTCACATTGACGATGAAACACAGAAATGGCATCGGAGTTAAATACAGAAGGCACAATGCCGCCTTAAGTACAAGAACAGAGACACTTCTTACTGTCGGTGCCTTGAGCATTCCCTATGAGACCAGTATTAGTTTCCGATACACCACTGCAGGTTCAACGTATTCGTTGGACATTTACATTGACGATGAAACCCAGAAATGGCATCGGAATTAAATACAAAAGGCGCAATGCCATCTTAAATACAAGAATAGAGACTCTTCTTACAGTCGATGCCTTGAGCATTCCCTCTGACACCAGTATAAGTTTCCGATACACCACTGCAGGTTCAATGTATTCCTTGGACTTTCACATTGACGATGAAACCCAGAAATCGCATCGGAATTAAATACAAAATGCCCAATGCCGCCATAAGTACAAGAATAGAGACTCTTCTTACAGTCGGTGCTTTGAGCATTCCCTGTGAGGCCAGTGTTAGTTGCTGATACACCACTGCAGGTTCAATGTATTCCTTTTACCTTCACATTGACGATGAAACACAGAAATCGCATCCGAATTGAATACAATTGGCACAATGCCGTCTTAAGTACAAGAATAGAGACTCTTCTTACAGTCGGTGCTATGAGCATTCCCTGTGAGACCTGTATTAGTTTCCGATACACCACTGCAGGTTCAATGTATTCCTGGGACCTTCACATTGACGATGAAACACAGAAATCGCATCGGAATTAAATACAAATCGCACAATGCCGGCTTAAGTACAAGAATTGTGACTCTTCTTACAGTCGGTGCTTTGAGCATTCCCTGTGAGACCAGTATTAGTTTCCGATACACCACTGCAGGTTCAATGTATTCCTTGGACCTTCCCATTGACGATGAAACACAGACAACGCATCGGAATTAAATACAAAAGGCCCAATGCCGCCTTAAGTACAAGAATAGAGACTCTCCTTACAGTCGGTGTTCAGAGCATTCCCTGTGAGACCAGTGTTAGTTTCCGATACACCACTGCAGGTTCAATGTATTCCTTGGACCTTCACATTGACGATGAAACACAGGATTCGCATCGGAATTATATTCAAAAGGCACTATGCCATCTTAAGTACAAGAATAGAGACTCTTCTTACATTCGGTGCTTTGAGCATTCCCTGTGAGACCAGTATTAGTTTCCGATACACCACTGAAGGCTCAATGTATTCCTTGGACTTGACATTGATGATGAAACACAGAAATCGCATCGGAATTAAATACAAAAGGCACAATGCCGCCTTAAGTACAAGAATAGAGACTCTTCTTACAGTCGGTGCTTTGAGCATTCCCTGTGAGACCAGTATTAGTTTCCGATACACCACTGCAGGTTCAATGTATTCCTTGGACCTTCACATTGACTATGAAACGCAAAAATCGCATTGGAATAATTACAAAAGGCGCAATGCCGCCTTAAGTACAAGAACAGAGACTCTTCCTACTGTCGGTGCCTTGAGCATTCCCTATGAGACCAGTATTAGTTTCCGATACACCACTGCAGGTTCAATGTATTCCTTGGACCTTCATATTGACGATGAAACACAGAAATCGCATCGGAATTAAATTGAAAAGGCGCAATGCCACCTTAAGCACAAGAATAGAGACTCATCTTACAGTCGGTGCTTTGAGCATTCCCTGTGAGACCAGTATTACTTTCTGATTCACCACTGCAGTTTTAATGTTCTCCTTGGACCTTCACATTGACGATGAAACACAGAAATCGCATCGGAATTAAGTACAAAAGGCACAATGCCGTCATCAGTACAAGAATAGAGACTCTTCTTACAGTCGGTGCCATGAGCATTCCCTGTGAGACCAGTATTAGGTTCCGATACACCACTGCAGGTTCAATGTATTCCTTGGACCTTCACATTGACAATGAAACACAGATATCGCATCGGAATTAAATACAATACTCGCAATGCCGCCTTAAGTACAAGAATATAGACTCTTCTTACAGTCGGTGCTTTGAGCATTCCCTGTGAGGCCAGTATTAGTTTCTGATACACCACTGCAGGTTCAATGTATTCCTTGGACCTTCACATTGACTATGAAACACAGAAATCGCATCCGAATTAAATACAATTGGCACAATGCCGTCTTAAGTACAAGCATAGAGACTCTTCTTACAGTCGGTGCTATGAGCATTCCCTGTGAGACCTGTGTTAGTTTCCGATACACCACTGCAGGTTCAATGTATTCCTTGGACCTTCACATTGACGATGAAACACAGATATCGGATCGGAATTAAATACAAAAGGCGCAATGTCGCCTTAAGTACAATTATGGACACTCCTCTTACAGCCGGTGCTTTGAGCATTCCCTGTGAGACCAGTATTAGTCTCTGATACACCACTGTATGTTCAATGTATTCCTTGGACCTTCACATTGACGATGAAACAATGAAATCGCATCGGAATTAAATAGAAAAGGCGCAATGCCCTCTTAAGTAAAAGAATAGAGACTCTTCTTACAGTCGGTGCTTGGAGCATTCCCTTTGAGACCAGTTTTACTTTCTGATACACCACTGCAGGTTGAATGTATTCCTTGGACCTTCACATTGACGGTGAAACACAGAAATCGCATCGGAATTAATTACAAAAGGCACAATGCCGTCTTAAGTACAAGAATAGAGACTCTTCTTTCAGTCGGTGCTATGAGCATTCCAGGTGAGACCAGTATTAATTTCCGATACACCACTGTAGGTTCAATGTATTCCTCGGACCTTCACATTGACGATAAAACACAGAAATCGCATCGGAATTAAATACAAATCGCACAATGCCGCCTTAAGTACAAGAATTGTGACTCTTCTTACAGTTGATGCTTTGAGCATTCCCTGTGAGACTAGTATTAGTTTCCGATACACCACTGCAGGTTCAATGTATTCCTTGGACCTTCACATTGACGATGAAACGCAGAAATCGCATTGGAATTAATTACAAAAGGCGCAATGCCGCCTTAAGTACAAGAATAGAGACTCTTCTTACAGTCGGTGCTTTGAACATTCCCTGTGAGACCGGTATTAGTTTGTGATACACCACTGCAGGTTCAATGTATTCCTTGCACCTTTACATTGACGATGAAACACAGAAATGGCATCGGAGTTAAATACAGAAGGCACAATGCCGCCTTAAGTACAAGAACAGAGACTCTTTTTACTGTCGGTGCCTTGAGCATTCCCTATGAGACCAGTATAAGTTTCCGATACACCACTGCAGGTTCAATGTATTCCTTGGACTTTCACATTGACGATGAAACCCAGAAATCGCATCGGAATTAAATACAAAATGCCCAATGCCACCATAAGTACAAGAATAGAGACTCTTCTTACAGTCGGTGCTTTGAGCATTCCCTGTGAGGCCAGTATTAGTTGCTGATACACCACTGCAGGTTCAATGTATTCCTTGGACCTTCACATTGACGATGAAACACAGAAATCGCATCGGAATTAAATACAAATCGCACAATACCGCCTTAAGTACAAGAATTGTGACTCTCCTTACAGTCGGTGCTTTGAGCATTCCCTGTGAGACCAGTATTAGTTTCCGATACACCACTGCAGGTTCAATGTATTCCTTGGACCTTCACATTGACGATGAAACACAGAAAACTTATCGGAATTAAATACAAAAGGCCCAATGCCGCCTTAAGTACAAGAATAGAGACTCTCCTTACAGTCGGTGTTTTGAGCATTCCCTGTGAGACCAGTGTTAGTTTCCGATACACCACTGCAGGTTCAATGTATTCCTTGGACCTTCACATTGACGTTGAAACACAGAAATCGCATCGGAATTAATTACAAATCGCACAATACCGTCATAAGTACAAGAATAGAGACTCTTCTTACAGTCGGTGCTTTGAGCATTCCCTGTGAGACCAGTATTAGTTTCCGATACACCACTGCAGGTTCAATGTATTCCCTGGACCTTCACATTGACGATGAAACACAGAAATCGGATCGGAATTAAATACAAAAGGCACAATGCCGCCTTAAGTACAAGAATAGAGACTCTTCTTACAGTCGGTGCTTTGAGCATTCCCTGTGAGACCAGTATTAGTTTCCGATACACCACTGCAGGTTCAATGTATTCCTTGGACCTTCACATTGACGATGAAACGCAGAAATCGCATTGGAATAATTACAAAAGGCGCAATGCCGCCTTAAGTACAAGAATAGGGACTCTTCTTACAGTCGGTGCTTTGAACATTCCCTGTGAGACCGGTATTAGTTTGTGATACACCACTGCAGGTTCAATGTATTCCTTGCACCTTTACATTGACGATGAAACACAGAAATGGCATCGGAGTTAAATACAGAAGGCACAATGCCGCCTTAAGTACAAGAACAGAGACTCTTCCTACTGTCGGTGCCTTGAGCATTCCCTATGAGACCAGTATTAGTTTCCGATACACCACTGCAGGTTCAATGTATTCCTTGGACCTTCACATTGACGACGAAACACAGAAATCGCATCCGAATTATATACAATTGGCAAAATGCCGTCTTAAAAACAAGAATAGAGACTCTTCTTACAGTCGGTGCTATGAGCATTCCCTGTGAGACCTGTATTAGTTTCCGATACACCACTGCAGGTTCAATGTATTCCTTAAACCTTCACATTGACGATGAAACACAGATATCGCATCGGAATTAAATACAAAAGGCGCAATGTCGCCTTAAGTACAAGTATGGAGACTCTTCTTACAGTCGGTGATTTGAGCATTCCCTGTGAGACCAGTATCAGTTTCTGATACACCACTGCAGGTCCAATGTATTGCTTGGACCTTCACATTGACGATGAAACACAGAAATCGCATCGGAGTTAAATACAAAAAGCACGATGCCGTCTTAAGTACAAGAATAGAGACTCTTCCTACTGTCGGTGCTTTGAGCAATCCCTGTGAGACCAGTATTAGTTTCCGATACACCACTGCAGGTTCAATGTATTCCTTGGACCTTCACACTGAAGTTGAAACACAGAAATCGCATCGGAATTAAATACAAAAGGCGCAATGCCGCCTTAAGTACAAGAATAGAGACTCTTCTTACAGCCGGTGCTTTGAGCATTCCCTGTGAGACCAGTATTAGTCTCTGATACACCACTGTATGTTCAATGTATTCCTTGGACTTGACATTGATGATGAAACACAGAAATCGCATCGGAATTAAATACAAAAGGCACAATGCCGCCTTAAGTACAAGAATAGAGACTCTTCTTACAGTCGGTGCTTTGAGCATTCCCTGTGAGACCAGTATTAGTTTCCGATACACCACTGCAGGTTCAATGTATTCCTTGGACCTTCACATTGACGATGAAACGCAGAAATCGCATTGGAATAATTACAAAAGGCGCAATGCCGCCTTAAGTACAAGAATAGGGACTTTTCTTACAGTCGGTGCTTTGAACATTCCCTGTGAGACCGGTATTAGTTTGTGATACACCACTGCAGATTCAATGTATTCCTTGCACCTTTACATTGACGATGAAACACAGAAATGGCATCGGAGTTAAATACAGAAGGCACAATGCCGCCTTAAGTACAAGAACAGAGACTCTTCCTACTGTCGGTGCCTTGAGCATTCCCTATGAGACCAGTATTAGTTTCCGATACACCACTGCAGGTTCAATGTATTCCTTGGATCTTCATATTGACGATGAAACACAGAAATCGCATCGGAATTAAGTTGAAAAGGCGCAATGTCACCTTAAGCACAAGAATAGAGACTCATCTTACAGTCGGTGCTTTGAGCATTCCCTGTGAGACCAGTATTACTTTCTGATACACCACTGCAGGTTTAATGTACTCCTTGGACCATCACATTGACGATGAAAAACAGAGATCGCATCGGAATTAAGTACAAAAGGCACAACGCCGTCATCAGTACAAGAATAGAGACTCTTCTTACAGTCGGTGCCATGAGCATTCCCTGTGAGACCAGTATTAGGTTCCGATACACCACTGCAGGTTCAATGTATTCCTTGGACCTTCACATTGACGATGAAACACAGATATCGCATCGGAATTAAATACAAATCTCGCAATGCCGCCTTAAGTACAAGAATAGAGACTCTTCTTACAGTCGGTGCTTTGAGCATTCCCTGAGAGGCCAGTATTAGTTTCTGATACACCACTGCAGTTTCAATGTTTTCCTTGGACCTTCACATTGACGATGAAACACAGAAATCGCATCCGAATTATATACAATTGGCACAATGCCGTCTTAAGTACAAGAATAGAGACTCTTCTTACAGTCGGTGCTATGATCATTCCCTGTGAGACCTGTATTAGTTTCCGATACACCACTGCAGGTTCAATGTATTCCTTAAACCTTCACATTGACGATGAAACACAGATATCGCATCGGAATTAAATACAAAAGGCGCAATGTCGCCTTAAGTACAAGTATGGAGACTCTTCTTACAGTCGGTGATTTGAGCATTCCCTGTGAGACCAGTATCAGTTTCTGATACACCACTGCAGGTCCAATGTATTGCTTGGACCTTCACATTGACGATGAAACACAGAAATCGCATCGGAGTTAAATACAAAAAGCACAATGCCGTCTTAAGTACAAGAATAGAGACTCTTCCTACTGTCGGTGCTTTGAGCATTCCCTATGAGACCAGTATAAGTTTCCGATACACCACTGCAGGTTCAATGTATTCCTTGGACTTTCACATTGACGATGAAACCCAGAAATCGCATCGGAATTAAATACAAAATGCCCAATGCCACCATAAGTACAAGAATAGAGACTCTTCTTACAGTCGGTGCTTTGAGCATTCCCTGTGAGGCCAGTATTAGTTGCTGATACACCACTGCAGGTTCAATGTATTCCTTGGACCTTCACATTGACGATGAAACACAGAAATCGCATCGGAATTAAATACAAATCGCACAATACCGCCTTAAGTACAAGAATTGTGACTCTCCTTACAGTCGGTGCTTTGAGCATTCCCTGTGAGACCAGTATTAGTTTCCGATACACCACTGCAGGTTCAATGTATTCCTTGGACCTTCACATTGACGATGAAACACAGAAAACTTATCGGAATTAAATACAAAAGGCCCAATGCCGCCTTAAGTACAAGAATAGAGACTCTCCTTACAGTCGGTGTTTTGAGCATTCCCTGTGAGACCAGTGTTAGTTTCCGATACACCACTGCAGGTTCAATGTATTCCTTGGACCTTCACATTGACGTTGAAACACAGAAATCGCATCGGAATTAATTACAAATCGCACAATACCGTCATAAGTACAAGAATAGAGACTCTTCTTACAGTCGGTGCTTTGAGCATTCCCTGTGAGACCAGTATTAGTTTCCGATACACCACTGCAGGTTCAATGTATTCCCTGGACCTTCACATTGACGATGAAACACAGAAATCGGATCGGAATTAAATACAAAAGGCACAATGCCGCCTTAAGTACAAGAATAGAGACTCTTCTTACAGTCGGTGCTTTGAGCATTCCCTGTGAGACCAGTATTAGTTTCCGATACACCACTGCAGGTTCAATGTATTCCTTGGACCTTCACATTGACGATGAAACGCAGAAATCGCATTGGAATAATTACAAAAGGCGCAATGCCGCCTTAAGTACAAGAATAGGGACTCTTCTTACAGTCGGTGCTTTGAACATTCCCTGTGAGACCGGTATTAGTTTGTGATACACCACTGCAGGTTCAATGTATTCCTTGCACCTTTACATTGACGATGAAACACAGAAATGGCATCGGAGTTAAATACAGAAGGCACAATGCCGCCTTAAGTACAAGAACAGAGACTCTTCCTACTGTCGGTGCCTTGAGCATTCCCTATGAGACCAGTATTAGTTTCCGATACACCACTGCAGGTTCAATGTATTCCTTGGACCTTCACATTGACGACGAAACACAGAAATCGCATCCGAATTATATACAATTGGCAAAATGCCGTCTTAAAAACAAGAATAGAGACTCTTCTTACAGTCGGTGCTATGAGCATTCCCTGTGAGACCTGTATTAGTTTCCGATACACCACTGCAGGTTCAATGTATTCCTTAAACCTTCACATTGACGATGAAACACAGATATCGCATCGGAATTAAATACAAAAGGCGCAATGTCGCCTTAAGTACAAGTATGGAGACTCTTCTTACAGTCGGTGATTTGAGCATTCCCTGTGAGACCAGTATCAGTTTCTGATACACCACTGCAGGTCCAATGTATTGCTTGGACCTTCACATTGACGATGAAACACAGAAATCGCATCGGAGTTAAATACAAAAAGCACGATGCCGTCTTAAGTACAAGAATAGAGACTCTTCCTACTGTCGGTGCTTTGAGCAATCCCTGTGAGACCAGTATTAGTTTCCGATACACCACTGCAGGTTCAATGTATTCCTTGGACCTTCACACTGAAGTTGAAACACAGAAATCGCATCGGAATTAAATACAAAAGGCGCAATGCCGCCTTAAGTACAAGAATAGAGACTCTTCTTACAGCCGGTGCTTTGAGCATTCCCTGTGAGACCAGTATTAGTCTCTGATACACCACTGTATGTTCAATGTATTCCTTGGACTTGACATTGATGATGAAACACAGAAATCGCATCGGAATTAAATACAAAAGGCACAATGCCGCCTTAAGTACAAGAATAGAGACTCTTCTTACAGTCGGTGCTTTGAGCATTCCCTGTGAGACCAGTATTAGTTTCCGATACACCACTGCAGGTTCAATGTATTCCTTGGACCTTCACATTGACGATGAAACGCAGAAATCGCATTGGAATAATTACAAAAGGCGCAATGCCGCCTTAAGTACAAGAATAGGGACTTTTCTTACAGTCGGTGCTTTGAACATTCCCTGTGAGACCGGTATTAGTTTGTGATACACCACTGCAGATTCAATGTATTCCTTGCACCTTTACATTGACGATGAAACACAGAAATGGCATCGGAGTTAAATACAGAAGGCACAATGCCGCCTTAAGTACAAGAACAGAGACTCTTCCTACTGTCGGTGCCTTGAGCATTCCCTATGAGACCAGTATTAGTTTCCGATACACCACTGCAGGTTCAATGTATTCCTTGGATCTTCATATTGACGATGAAACACAGAAATCGCATCGGAATTAAGTTGAAAAGGCGCAATGTCACCTTAAGCACAAGAATAGAGACTCATCTTACAGTCGGTGCTTTGAGCATTCCCTGTGAGACCAGTATTACTTTCTGATACACCACTGCAGGTTTAATGTACTCCTTGGACCATCACATTGACGATGAAAAACAGAGATCGCATCGGAATTAAGTACAAAAGGCACAACGCCGTCATCAGTACAAGAATAGAGACTCTTCTTACAGTCGGTGCCATGAGCATTCCCTGTGAGACCAGTATTAGGTTCCGATACACCACTGCAGGTTCAATGTATTCCTTGGACCTTCACATTGACGATGAAACACAGATATCGCATCGGAATTAAATACAAATCTCGCAATGCCGCCTTAAGTACAAGAATAGAGACTCTTCTTACAGTCGGTGCTTTGAGCATTCCCTGAGAGGCCAGTATTAGTTTCTGATACACCACTGCAGTTTCAATGTTTTCCTTGGACCTTCACATTGACGATGAAACACAGAAATCGCATCCGAATTATATACAATTGGCACAATGCCGTCTTAAGTACAAGAATAGAGACTCTTCTTACAGTCGGTGCTATGATCATTCCCTGTGAGACCTGTATTAGTTTCCGATACACCACTGCAGGTTCAATGTATTCCTTAAACCTTCACATTGACGATGAAACACAGATATCGCATCGGAATTAAATACAAAAGGCGCAATGTCGCCTTAAGTACAAGTATGGAGACTCTTCTTACAGTCGGTGATTTGAGCATTCCCTGTGAGACCAGTATCAGTTTCTGATACACCACTGCAGGTCCAATGTATTGCTTGGACCTTCACATTGACGATGAAACACAGAAATCGCATCGGAGTTAAATACAAAAAGCACAATGCCGTCTTAAGTACAAGAATAGAGACTCTTCCTACTGTCGGTGCTTTGAGCAATCCCTGTGAGACCAGTATTAGTTTCCGATACACCACTGCAGGTTCAATGTATTCCTTGGACCTTCACACTGAAGTTGAAACACAGAAATCGCATCGGAATTAAATACAAAAGGCGCAATGCCGCCTTAAGTACAAGAATAGAGACTCTTCTTACAGCCGGTGCTTTGAGCATTCCCTGTGAGACCAGTATTAGTCTCTGATACACCACTGTATGTTCAATGTATTCCTTGGACCTTCACATTGACGATGAAACACAGAAATCGCATCGGAATTAATTACAAAACGCACAATGCCGTCATAAGTACAAGAATAGAGACTCTTCTTACAGTACGTGTTTTGAGCATTCCCTGTGAGACCAGTATTAGTTTCCGATACACCACTGCAGGTTCAATGTATTCCTTGGACCTTCACATTGACGATGAAACACAGAAATCGCATCGGAATTAAATACAAAAGGCGCAATGCCGTCTTAAGTACAAGAATAGAGACTCTTCTTACAGTCGGTGCTTGGAGCATTCCCATTGAGACAAGTTTTAGTTTCTGATACACCACTGCAGGTTGAATGTATTCCTTGGACCTTCACATTGACGATGAAACACAGAAATCGCATCGGAATTAATTACAAAAGGCACAATGCCGTCTTAAGTACAAGAATAGAGACTCTTCTTGCAGTCGGTGCTATGAGCATTCCCTGTGAGACCAGTATTAGTTTCCGATACACCACTGCAGGTTCAATGTATTCCTTGGACTTGACATTGATGATGAAACACAGAAATCGCATCGGAATTAAATACAAAAGGCACAATGCCGCCTTAAGTACAAGAATAGAGACTCTTCTTACAGTCGGTGCTTTGAGCATTCCCTGTGAGACCAGTATTAGTTTCCGATACACCACTGCAGGTTCAATGTATTCCTTGGACCTTCACATTGACGATGAAACGCAGAAATCGCATTGGAATAATTACAAAAGGCGCAATGCCGCCTTAAGTACAAGAATAGGGACTTTTCTTACAGTCGGTGCTTTGAACATTCCCTGTGAGACCGGTATTAGTTTGTGATACACCACTGCAGATTCAATGTATTCCTTGCACCTTTACATTGACGATGAAACACAGAAATGGCATCGGAGTTAAATACAGAAGGCACAATGCCGCCTTAAGTACAAGAACAGAGACTCTTCCTACTGTCGGTGCCTTGAGCATTCCCTATGAGACCAGTATTAGTTTCCGATACACCACTGCAGGTTCAATGTATTCCTTGGATCTTCATATTGACGATGAAACACAGAAATCGCATCGGAATTAAGTTGAAAAGGCGCAATGTCACCTTAAGCACAAGAATAGAGACTCATCTTACAGTCGGTGCTTTGAGCATTCCCTGTGAGACCAGTATTACTTTCTGATACACCACTGCAGGTTTAATGTACTCCTTGGACCATCACATTGACGATGAAACGCAGAAATCGCATTGGAATAATTACAAAAGGCGCAATGCCGCCTTAAGTACAAGAATAGGGACTTTTCTTACAGTCGGTGCTTTGAACATTCCCTGTGAGACCGGTATTAGTTTGTGATACACCACTGCAGATTCAATGTATTCCTTGCACCTTTACATTGACGATGAAACACAGAAATGGCATCGGAGTTAAATACAGAAGGCACAATGCCGCCTTAAGTACAAGAACAGAGACTCTTCCTACTGTCGGTGCCTTGAGCATTCCCTATGAGATCAGTATTAGTTTCCGATACACCACTGCAGGTTCAATGTATTCCTTGGATCTTCATATTGACGATGAAACACAGAAATCGCATCGGAATTAAGTTGAAAAGGCGCAATGTCACCTTAAGCACAAGAATAGAGACTCATCTTACAGTCGGTGCTTTGAGCATTCCCTGTGAGACCAGTATTACTTTCTGATACACCACTGCAGGTTTAATGTACTCCTTGGACCATCACATTGACGATGAAAAACAGAAATCGCATCGGAATTAAATACAAAAGACACAATGCCACCTTAAGTACAAGAATAGAGACTCTTCTTACAGTCGGTGCCATGAGCATTCCCTGTGAGACCAGTATTAGGTTCCGATACACCACTGCAGGTTCAATGTATTCCTTGGACCTTCACATTTACGATGAAACACAGATATCGCATCGGAATTAAATACAAATCTCGCAATGCCGCCTTAAGTACAAGAATAGAGACTCTTCTTACAGTCGGTGCTTTGAGCATTCCCTGTGAGGCCAGTATTAGTTTCTGATACACCACTGCAGTTTCAATGTTTTCCTTGGACCTTCACATTGACGATGAAACACAGAAATCGCATCCGAATTATATACAATTGGCACAATGCCGTCTTAAGTACAAGAATAGAGACTCTTCTTACAGTCGGTGCTATGATCATTCCCTGTGAGACCTGTATTAGTTTCCGATACACCACTGCAGGTTCAATGTATTCCTTAAACCTTCACATTGACGATGAAACACAGATATCGCATCGGAATTAAATACAAAAGGCGCAATGTCGCCTTAAGTACAAGTATGGAGACTCTTCTTACAGTCGGTGATTTGAGCATTCCCTGTGAGACCAGTATCAGTTTCTGATACACCACTGCAGGTCCAATGTATTGCTTGGACCTTCACATTGACGATGAAACACAGAAATCGCATCGGAGTTAAATACAAAAAGCACAATGCCGCCTTAAGTACAAGAATAGAGACTCTTCTTACTGTCGGTGCTTTGAGCAATCCCTGTGAAACCAGTATTAGTTTCCGATACACCACTGCAGGTTCAATGTATTCCTTGGACCTTCACATTGACGTTGAAACACAGAAATCGCATCGGAATTAAATACAAAAGGCGCAATGCCGCCTTAAGTACAAGAATAGAGACTCTTCTTACAGCCGGTGTTTTGAGCATTCCCTGTGAGACCATTATTAGTCTCTTATACACCACTGTATGTTCAATGTATTCCTTGGACCTTCACATTGACGATGAAACACAGAAATCGCATCGGAATTAATTACAAAAGGCACAATGCCGTCTTAAGTACAAGAATAGAGACTCTTCTTGCAGTCGGTGCTATGAGCATTCCCTGTGAGACCAGTATTAATTTCCGATACACCACTGTAGGTTCAAAGTATTCCTTGGACCTTCACATTGACGATAAAACACAGAAATCGCATCGGAATTAAATACAAATCGCACAATGCCGCCTTAAGTACAAGAATTGAGACTCTTCTTACAGTCGGTGCTTTGAGCATTCCCTGTGAGACCAGTATTAGTTTCCGATACACCACTGCAGGTTCAATGTATTCCTTGGACCTTCACATTGACGATGAAACACAGAAAACGCATCGGAATTAAATACAAAAGGCCCAATGCCGCCTTAAGTACAAGAATAGAGATTCTTCTTACAGTCGGTGCTTTGAGCATTCCCTGTGAGACCAGTATTAGTTTCCGATACACCACTGCAGGTTCAATGTATTCCTTGGACCTTCACATTGACGATGAAACGCAGAAATCGCATTGGAATTAATTACAAAAGGCGCAATGCCGCCTTAAGTACAAGAATAGAGACTCTTCTTACAGTCGGTGCTTTGAACATTCCCTGTGAGACCGGTATTAGTTTGTGATACACCACTGCAGGTTCAATGTATTCCTTGCACCTTTACATTGACGATGAAACACAGAAATCGCATCTGAATTAAATACAAATCGCACAATGCCGCCTTAAGTACAAGAATTGTGACTCTTCTTACAGTCGGTGCTTTGAGCATTCCCTGTGAGATCAGTGTTAGTTTCCGATACACCACTGCAGGTTCAATGTATTCCTTGGACCTTCACATTGACGATGAAACACAGAATTCGCATCGGAATTATATTCAAAAGGCACTATGCCATCTTAGGTACAAGAATACAGACTCTTCTTACATTCGGTGCTTTGAGCATTCCCTGTGAGACCAGTATTAGTTTCCGATACACCACTGAAGGTTCAATGTATTCCTTGGACCTGACATTGATGATGAAACACAGAAATCGCATCGGAATTAAATACAAAAGGCACAATGCCGCTTTAAGTACAAGAATAGAGACTCTTCTTACAGTCGGTGCTTTGAGCATTCCCTGTGAGACCAGAATTAGTTTCCGATACACCACTGTAGGTTCAATGTATTCCTTGGACCTTCACATTGACGATGAAACGCAGAAATAGCATTGGAATTAATTACAAAAGGCGCAATGTCGCCTTAAGTACAAGAATAGAGACTCTTCTTACAGTCGGTGCTTTGAACATTCCCTGTGAGACCGGTATTAGTTTGTGATACACCACTGCAGGTTCAATGAATTCCCTGCACCTTTACATTGACGATGAAACACAGAAATGGCATCGGAGTTAAATACAGAAGGCACAATGCCGCCTTAAGAACAAGAACAGAGACTCATCTTACTGTCGGTGCCTTGAGCATTCCCTATGAGACCAGTATTAGTTTCCGATACACCACTGCAGGTTCAATGTATTCCTTGGACCTTCACATTGACGACGAAACACAGAAATCAAATCGGAATTAAATACAAAAGGCGCAATGCCGCCTTAAGTACAAGATTAGAGACTCTTCTTAGAGTCGGTGCTTTGAGCATTCCCTGTGAGACCAGTATTAGTTTCCGATACACCACTGCAGGTTCAGTGTATTCCTTGGACCTTCATATTGACGATGAAACACAGAAATCGCATCGGAATTAAATTGAAAAGGCGCAATGCCACCATAAGCACAAGAATAGAGACTCTCCTTACAGTCGGTGCTTTGAGCATTCCCTGTGAGACCAGTATTACTTTCTGATACACCACTGCAGGTTTAATGTACTCCTTGGACCTTCACATTGACGATGAAACACAGAAATCGCATCGGAATTAAGTACAAAAGGCACAATGCCGTCATCAGTACAAGAATAGAGACTTTTCTTACAGTCGGTGCCATGAGCATTCCCTGTGAGACCAGTATTAGGTTCCGATACACCACTGCAGAATCAATGTATTCCTTGGACCTTCACATTGACGATGAAACACAGATATCGCATCGGAATTAAATACAAAACTCGCAATGCCGCCTTAAGTACAAGAATAGAGACTCTTCTTACAGCCGGTGCTTTGAGCATTCCCTGTGAGGCCAGTATTAGTTTCTGATACACCACTGCAGGTTCAATGTATTCCTTGGACCTTCATATTGACTATGAAACACAGAAATCGCATCCGAATTAAATACAATTGGCACAATGCCGTCTTAAGTACAAGAATAGAGGCTCTTCTTACAGTCGGTGCTATGAGCATACCCTGTGAGACCTGTATTGGTTTCCGATACACCACTGCAGGTTCAATGTATTCCTTGGACCTTCACATTGACGATGAAACACAGATATCGCATCGGAATTAAATACAAAAGGCGCAATGTCGCCTTAAGTACAAGTATAGAGACTCCTCTTACATTCGGAGATTTGAGCATTCCCTGTGAGACCAGTATTAGTTTCTGATACACCACTGCAGGTTCAATGTATTGCTTGGACCTTCACATTGACGATGAAACACAGAAATCGCATCGGAGTTAAATTCAAAAAGCACAATGCCGCCTTAAGTACAAGAATAGAGACTCTTCTTACAGTCGGTGCTTTGAGCATTCCCTGTGAGACCAGTATTAGTTTCCGATACACCACTGAAGGTTCAATGTATTCCTTGGACCTTCACATTGACGTTGAAACACAGAAATCGCATCGGAATTAAATACAAAAGGCGCAATGCCGCCTTAAGTACAAGAATAGAGACTCTTCTTTCAGCCGGTGCTTTGAGCATTCCCTGTGAGACCAGTATTAGTCTCTGATACACCACTGTATGTTCAATGTATTCCTTGGACCTTCACATTGACGATGAAACACAGAAATCGCATCGGAATTAATTACAAAAGGCGCAATGCCGCCGTAAGTACAAGAATAGAGACTCTTCTTACAGTCGGTGCTTTGAACATTCCCTGTGAGACCAGTATTAATTTGAGATACACCACTGCAGGTTCAGTGTATTCCTTGCACCTTTACATAGACGATGAAACACAGAAATCGCATCGGAGTTAAATACAGAAGGCACAATGCCGCCTTAAGTACAAGACAGAGGCTCTTCTTTCTGTCGGTGCCTTGAGCATTCCCTATGAGACCAGTTTTAGTTTCCGATACACCTCTGCAGGTTCAATGTATTCCTTGGACCTTCACATTGACGATGAGACACAGATATCGCATCGGAATTAAATACAAAAGGCGCAATGCCGCCTTAAGTACAAGTATAGAGACTCTTCTTACAGTCGATGATTTGAGCATTCCCTGTGAGACCAGTATTAGTTTCTGATACACCACTGCAGGTTCAATGTATTGCTTGGACCTTCAGATTGACGATGAAACACAGAAATCGCATCGGAGTTAAATACAAAAAGTGGAATGCCGCCTTAAGTACAAGAATAGAGACTCTTCTTTACTGTCGGTGCTTTGAGCATTCCCTGTGAGACCAGTATTAGTTTCCGATACACCACTGCAGATTCAATGTATTCCTTGGACCTTCACATTGACGTTGAAACACAGAAATCGCATCGGAATTAAATACAAAAGGCGCAATGCCGCCTTAAGTACAAGAATAGAGACTCTTCTTACAGCCGGTGCTTTGAGCATTCCCTGTGAGACCAGTATTAGTCTCTGATACACCACTGTATGTTCAATGTATTCCTTGGACCTTCACATTGACGATGAAACACAGAAATCGCATCGGAATTAATTACAAAAGGCACAATGCCGTCATAAGTACAAGAATAGAGACTCTTCTTACAGTCGTTGCTTTGAGCATTCCCTGTGATACCAGTGTTACTTTCTGATACACCACTGCAGGTTTAATGTACTCCTTGGACCTTCACATTGACGATGAAACACAGAAATCGCATCGGAATTAATTACAAAAGGCACAATGCCGTCATAAGTACAAGAATAGAGACTCTTCTTACAGTCGTTGCTTTGAGCATTCCCTGTGAGACCAGTGTTACTTTCTGATACACCACTGCAGGTTTAATGTACTCCTTGGACCTTCACATTGACGATGAAGCACAGATATCGCATCGGAATTAAATACAAAACTCGCAATGCCGGCTTAAGTACAAGAATAGAGACTCTTCTTACAGTCGGTGCTTTGAGCATTCCCTGTGAGGCCAGTATTAGTTTCTGATACACCACTGCAGGTTCAATGTATTCCTTCGACCTTCACATTGACTATGAAACACAGAAATCGCATCCGAATTAAATACAATTGGCACAATGCCGTCTTAAGTACAAGAATAGAGACTCTTCTTACAGTCGGTGCTATGAGCATTCCCTGTGAGACCTGTATTAGTTTCCGATACACCACTGCAGGTTGAATGTATTCCTTGGACCTTCACATTGACGATGAAACACAGATATCGCATCGGAGATAAATACAAAAGGCGCAATGTCGCCTTAAGTACAAGTATAGAGACTCTTCTTACATTCGGTGATTTGAGCATTCCCTGTGAGACCAGTATTAGTTTCTGATACACCACTGCAGGTTCAATGTATTGCTTGGACCTTCACATTGAGGATGAAACACAGAAATAGCAGCGGAGTTAAATACAAAAAGCACAATGCCGCCTTAAGTACAAGAATAGAGACTCTTCTTACAGTCGGTGCTTTGAGCATTCCCTGTGAGACCAGTATTAGTTTCCGATACACCACTGCAGGTTCAATGTATTCCTTGGACCTTCACATTGACGATGAAACACAGAAATCGCATCGGAATTAAATACAAAAGGCGCAATGCCCCCTTAAGTACAAGAATAGAGACTCTTCTTACAGTCGGTGCTTGGAGCATTCCCTTTGAGACCAGTTTTAGTTTCTGATACACCACTGCAGGTTGAATGTATTCCTTGGACCTTCACATTGACGATGAAACACAGAAATCGCATCGGAATTAATTACAAAAGGCACAATGCCGTCTTAAGTACAAGATTAGAGACTCTTCTTACAGTCGGTGCTATGAGCATTCCCTGTGAGACCAGTATTAATATCCGATACACCACTGTAGGTTCAATGTATTCCTTGGACCTACACATTGACGATAAAACACAGAAATCGCATCGGAATTAAATACAAAAGGCGCAATGCCGCCTTAAGTACAAGAATAGAGACTCTTCTTACAGTCTGTGCTTTGAGCATTCCCTTTGAGACCAATATTAGTTTCCGATACACCACTGCAGGTTCAATGTATTCCATGGACATTCACATTGACGATGAAACGTAGAAATCGCATTGGAATTAATTACAAAAGGCGCAATGCCGCCGTAAGTACAAGAATAGAGACTCTTCTTACAGTCGGTGCCTTGAACATTCCCTGTGAGACCAGTATTAGTTTCTGATACAGCACTGCAGGTTCAATGTATTACTTGGACCTTCACATTGACTATGAAACACAGAAATCGCATCCGAATAATATACAAATGGCACAATGCCGCCTTAAGTACAAGAATAGAGACTCTTCTTACAGTCGGTGCTATGAACATTCCCTGTGAGACCTGTATTAGTTTCCGAACACCACTGCAGGTTCAATGTATTCCTTGGACCTTCACATTGACGATGAAACACAGATATCGCATCGGAATTAAATACAAAAGGCGCAATGCCGCCTTAAGTACAAGTATAGAGACTCTTCTTACAGTCGGTGATTTGAGCCTTCCCTGTGAGACCAGTATTAGTTTCTGATACACCACTGCAGGTTCAATGTATGGCTTGGACCTTCACATTGACGATGAAACACAGAAATCGTATCGGAGTTAAATACAGAAGGCACAATGCCGCCTTAAGTACAAGAACAGAGACTCTTCTTACTGTCGGTGCCTTGAGCATTCCCTATGCGACCAGTATTAGTTTCCGATACAACACTGCAGGTTCAATGTATTCCTTGGACCTTCACATTGACGATGAAACACAGAAATCGCATCGGAATTAAATACAAAAGGCCCAATGCAGAGTTAAGTACAAGAATAGAGACTCTTCTTACAGTCGGTGCTTGGAGCATTCCCTTTGAGACCAGTTTTAGTTTCTGATACACCACTGCAGGTTGAATGTATTCCTTGGACCTTCACATTGACGATGTAACAAAGAAATCGCATCGGAATTAATTACAAAAAGCACAATGCCGTCTTAAGTACAAGAATAGAGACTCTTCTTACAGTCGGTGCTATGAGCATTCCCTGTGAGACCAGTATTAATTTCCGATACACTACTGTAGGTTCAATGTATTCCTTGGACCTTCACATTGACGATAAAACACAGAAATCGCATCGGAATTAAATACAAAAGGCGCAATGCCGCCTTAAGTACAAGAATAGAGACTCTTCTTACAGTCGGTGCTTTGAGCATTCAGTGTGAGACCAGTATTAGTTTCCGATACACCACTGCAGGTTCAATGTATTCCATGGACCTTCACATTGACGATGAAACGCAGAAATCGCATTGGAATTAATTACAAAAGGCGCAATGCCGCCGTAAGTACAAGAATAGAGACTCTTCTTACAGTCGGTGCTTTGAACATTCCCTGTGAGACCAGTATTAGTTTGAGATACACCACTGCAGGTTCAATGTATTCCTTGCACCTTTACATAGACGATGAAACACAGAAATGGCATCGGAGTTAAATACAGAAGGCACAATGCCGCCTTAAGTACAAAAACAGAGGCTCTTCTTACTGTCGGTGCCTTGAGCATTCCCTATGAGACCAGTTTTAGTTTCCGATACACCTCTGCAGGTTCAATGTATTCCTTAGACCTTCACATTGATGATGAAACACAGATATCGCATCGGAATTAAATACAAAAGGCGCAATGCCGCCTTAAGTAAAAGTATAGAGACTCTTCTTACAGTCGGTGATTTGAGCATTCCCTGTGAGACCAGTATTAGTTTCTGATACACCACTGCAGGTTCAATGTATTCCTTGGACCTTCACATTGACTATGAAACACAGAAATCGCATCCGAATAAAATACAAATGGCACAATGCCGTCTTAAGTACACTAATAGAGACTCTTCTTACAGTCGGTGCTATGAGCATTCCCTGTGAGACCTGTATTCGTTTCCGATACACCACTGCAGGTTCAATGTATTCCTTGGACCTTCACATTGACCATGAAACACAGATATCGCATCGGAATTAAATACAAAAGGCGCAATGCCGCCTTAAGTACAAGTATAGAGACTCTTCTTACAGTCGGTGATTAGAGCATTCCCTGTGAGACCAGTATTAGTTTCTGATACACCACTGCAGGTGCAATGTATTGCTTGGACCTTCACATTGACGATGAAACACAGAAATCGCGTCGGAGTTAAATACAAAAGGCACAATGCCGCCTTAAGTACAAGAATAGAGACTCTTCTTACTGTCGGTGATTTGAGCATTCCCTGTGAGACCAGTATTAGTTTCCGATACACCACTGCAGATTCAATGTATTCCTTGGACCTTCACATTGACGTTGAAACACAGAAATCGCGTCGGAATTAGGTACAAAAGGCACAATGCCGTCATCAGTACAAGAATAGAGACTCTTCTTACAGTCGGTGCCATGAGCATTCCCAGTGAGACCAGTATTAGGTTCCGATACACCACTGCAGGTTCAATGTATTCCTTGGACCTTCACATTGACGATGAAACACAGATATCGCATCGGAATTAAATACAAAACTCGCAATGCCGCCTTAAGTACAAGAATAGCGACTCTTCTTACAGTCGGTGCTTTGAACATTCCCTGTGAGGCCAGTATTAGTTTCTGATACACCACTGCAGGTTCAATGTATTCCTTCGACCTTGACATTGACTATGTAACACAGAAATCGCATCCGAATTAAATACAATTGGCACAATGCCGTCTTAAGTACAAGAATAGAGACTCTTCTTACAGTCGGTGCTATGAGCATTCCCTGTGAGACCTGTACTAGTTTCCGATACACCACTGCAGGTTGAATGTATTCCTTGGACCTTCACATTCACGATGAAACACAGAAATCGCATCAGAGATAAATACAAAAGGCACAATGCCGCCTTAAGTACAAGAATAGAGACTCTTCTTACTGTCGGTGCTTTGAGCATTCCCTGTGAGACCAGTATTAGTTTCCGATACACCACTGCAGGTTCAATGTATTCCTTGGATCTTCACATTGACGTTGAAAAACAGAAATAACATCGGAATTAAATACAAAAGGCGCAATGCCGCCTTAAGTACAAGAATAGGGACTCTTCTTACAGCCGGTGCTTTGAGCATTCCCTGTGAGACCAGTATTAGTCTCTGATACACCACTGTATGTTCAATGTATTCCTTGGACCTTCACATTGACGATGAAACACAGAATTCGCATCGGAATTAATTACAAAAGGCACATTGCCGTCAAAAGTACAAGAATATAGACTCTTCATACAGCCGGTGCTTTGAGCATTCCCTGTGAGACCAGTATTAGTTTTCGATACACCACTGCAGGTTCAATGTATACCTTGGACCTTCACATTGACGATGAAACGCAGAAATCGCATTGGAATTAATTACAAAAGGCGCAATGCCGCCTTAAGTACAAGAATAGAGACTCTTCTTACAGTCGGTGATTTGAACATTCCCTGTGAGACCAGTATTAGTTTGAGATACACCACTGCAGGTACAATGTATTCCTTGCACCTTTACATTGACGATGAAACACAGAAATGGCATCGGAGTTAAATACAGAAGGCACAATGCCGCCTTAAGTACAAGAACAGAGACTCTTCTTACTGTCGGTGCCTTGAGCATTCCCTATGAGACCAGTATTAGTTTCCGATACACCACTGCAGGTTCAATGTGTTCCTTGGACCTTCACATTGACAATGAAACACAGAAATCGCATCGAAATTAAATACAAAAGGCCCAATGCCGAGTTAAGTACAAGAATAGAAACTCTTCTTACAGTCGGTGCTTTGAGCATTCACTGTGAGACCAGTATTAGTTTCCGATACACCACTGCAGGTTCAATGTATTCCTTGGACCTTCATATTGACGATGAAACACAGAAATCGGATCGGAATTAAATTGAAAAGGCGCAATGCCACCTTAAACACTAGAATAGAGACTCTTCTTACAGTCGGTGCTTTGAGCATTCCCTGTGAGACCAGTATTACTTTCTGATACACCACTGCAGGTTCAATGTATTCCTTGGACCTACACATTGACGATGAAACACAGAAATCGCATCGGAATTAAGTACAAAAGGCACAATGCCGTCATCAGTACAAGAATAGTGACTCTTTTTACAGTCGGAGCATTGAGCATTCCCTGTGAGACCAGTATTAGTTTCCGATACACCACTGCGGGTTCAATGTATTCCTTGGACATTCACATTGACGATGAAACCCAGAAATCGCATCGGAATTAAATACAAAAGGCGCAATTCCACCTTAAGTACAAGAACAGAGACTCTTCTTACAGTCGATGCTTTGAGCATTCCCTGTGAGACCAGTATTAGGTTCCGATACACCACTGCAGGCTCAATGTACTCCTTGGACCTTCACATTGACGATGAAACACAGATATCGCATCGGAATTAAATACAATAGGCGCAATGCCGCCTTAAGTACAAGAATAGGGACTCTTCGTACAGTCGGTGCTTTGAGCATTCCCTGTGAAGCCAGCATTAGTTTCTGATACACCACTGCAGCTTCAATGTATTCCTTGGACCTTCACATTGACTATGAAACACAGAAATCGCATCCGAATTAAATACAATTGGCACAATGCCGTCTTAAGTACAAGAATAGAGACTCTTCTTACAGTCGGTGCTATGAGCATTCCCTGTGAGACCTGTATTATTTTCCGATACACCACTGCATGTTCAATGTATTCCTTGGACCTTCACATTGACGATGAAACACAGATATCGCATCGGAATTAAATACAAAATGCGCAATGCCGCCTTAAGTACAAGTATAGAGACTCTTCTTACAGTCTGTGATTTGAGCATTTCCTGTGAGATCAGTATTAGTTTCTGATACACCACTCCAGGTTCAATGTATTGCTTGGACCTTCACATTGACGATGAAACACAGAAATCGCATCGGAGTTAAATACAAAAGGCACAATGCCGCCTTATGTACAAGAATAGAGACTCTTCATACTGTCAGTGCTTTGTGCATTCCCTGGGAGACCAGTATTAGTTTCCGATACACCACTGCAGGTTCAATGTATTCCTTGGACCTTCACATTGACGTTGAAACACAGAAATCGCATCGGAATTAAATACAAAAGGCGCAATGCCGCCTTAAGTACAAGAATAGAGACTCTTCTTACTGTCGGTGCTTTGTGCATTCCCTGGGAGACCAGTATTAGTTTCCGATACACCACTGCAGGTTCAATGTATTCCTTGGACCTTCACATTGACGTTGAAACACAGAAATCGCATCGGAATTAAATACAAAAGGCGCAATGCCGCCTTAAGTACAAGAATAGAGACTCTTCTTACAGCCGGTGCTTTGAGCATTCCCTGTGAGACCAGTATTAGTCTCTGATACACCACTGTATGTTCAATGTATTCCTTGGACCTTCACATTGACGATGAAACACAGAAATCGCATCGGAATTAATTACAAAAGGCACAATGCCGTCATAAGTACAAGAATAGAGACTCTTCTTACATTCGTTGCATTGAGCATTCCCTGTGAGACCAGTATTACTTTCTGATACACCACTGCAGGTTTAATGTACTCCTTGGACCTTCACATTGACGATGAAACACAGAAATCGCATCGGAATTAAGTACAAAAGGCACATTTGCCGTCATCAGTATAAGAATAGAGACTCTTCTTACAGTCGGTGCCATGAGCATTACCTGTGAGACCAGTATTAGGTTCCGATACACCACTGCAGGTTCAATGTATTCATGGACCTTCACATTGACGATGAAACACAGATATCGCATCGGAATTAAATACAAAACTCGCAATGCCGCCTTAAGTACAAGAATAGAGACTCTTCTTACAGTCGGTGCTTTGACCATTCCCTGTGAGGCCAGTATTAGTTTCTGATACACCACTGCAGGTTCAATGTATTCCTTCGACCTTCACATTGACTATGAAACACAGAAATCGCATCCGAATTAAATACAATTGGCACAATGCCGTCTTAAGTACAAGAATAGAAACTCTTCTTACGGTCGGTGCTATGGGCATTCCCTGTGAGACCTGTATTAGTTTCCAATACACCACTGCAGGTTGAATGTATTCCTTGGACCTTCACATTGACGATGAAACACAGAAATCGCATCGGAGTTAAATTCAAAAGGCACAATGCCGCCTTAAGTACAAGAATAGAGACTCTTCTTACTGTCGGTGCTTTGAGCATTCCCTGTGAGACCAGTATTAGTTTCCGATACACCACTGCAGGTTCAATGTATTCCTTGGACCTTCACATTGACGTTGAAACACAGAAATCGCATCGGAATTAAATACAAAAGGCGCAATGCCGCCTTAAGTACAAGAATAGAGACTCTTCTTACAGTCGGTGCTTTGAGCATTCCCTGTGAGACCAGTATTAGTTTCTGATACACCACTACATGTTCAATGTATTCCTTGGACCTTCACATTGACGATGAAACACAGAAATCGCATCGGAATTAATTACAAAAGGCACAATGCCGTCATAAGTACAAGAATAGAGACTCTTCTTACAGTCGGTGTTTGAGCATTCCCTGTGAGACCAGTATTAGTTTCCGATACACCACTGCAGGTTCAATGTATTCCTTGGACCATCACATTGACGATGAAACACAGAAATCGCATCGGAATTAAATACAAAAGGTGCAATGTCTCCTTAAGAACAAGAATAGAGTCTCTTCTTACAGTAGGTGCTTTGAGCATTCCCTTCGAGACCAGTATTAGTTTTCGATACACCACTGCAGGTTCAATGTATTCCTGGGCCCTTCACATTGAAGATAAAACTCAGAAATCGCATCGGAATTAAATATAAAAGGCGCAATGCCGCCTTACGTACAAGAATAGAGACTCTTCTTACAGTCGGTGCTATGAACATTCCCTGTGAGACCAGTATTAATTTCCGATTCACCACTGTAGGTTCAATGTATTCCTTGGACTTTCACATTGACGATGAAACACAGAAATCGCATCGGATTTAAATACAAAAGGCACAATGCCGTCCTAAGTACAAGAATAGAGACTCTTCTTACAGTCGGTGCTTTCAGCATTATCTGTGAGACCAGTATTAGTTTCCGATACACCACTGCAGGTTCAATGTATTCCTTGGACCTTCTCATTGACGATGAAACACAGATATCGCATCGGAATTAAATACAAAAGGCGCAATGCCGCCTTAAGTACAAGTATAGAGACTCTTCTTACAGTCGGTGATTTGAGCATTCCCTGTGAGACCAGTATTAGTTTCTGATACACCACTGCAGGTTCAATGTATTGCTTGGACCTTCACATTGACGATGAAACACAGAAATCGCATCGGAGTTAAATACAAAAGACACAATGCCACCTTAAGTACAAGAATAGAGACTCTTCTTACTGTCGGTGCTTTGAGCATTCCCTGTGAGACCAGTATTAGTTTCCGATACACCACTGCAGGTTCAATGTATTCCTTGGACCTTCACATTGACGTTGAAACACAGAAATCGCATCGGAATTAAATACAAAAGGCGCAATGCCGCCTTAAGTACAAGAATAGAGACTCTTTTTACAGCCGGTACTTTGAGCATTCCCTGTGAGACCAGTATTAGTCTCTGATACACCACTGTATGTTCAATGTATTCCGTGGACCTTCACATTGACGATGAAACACAGAAATCGCTTCGGAATTAATTACAAAAGGCACAATGCCGTCATAAGTACAAGAATAGAGACTCTTCTTACATTCGTTGCTTTGAGCATTCCCTGTGAGACCAGTATTACTTTCTGATACACCACTGCAGGTTTAATGTACTCCTTGGACCTTCACATTGACGATGAAACACAGATATCGCATCGGAATTAAATACAAAACTCGCAATGCCGCCTTAAGTACAAGAATACAGACTCTTCTTACAGTCGGTGCTTTGACCATTCCCTGTGAGGCCAGGATTAGTTTCTGATACACCACTGCAGGTTCAATGTATTCCTTCGACCTTCACATTGACTATGAAACACAGAAATCGCATCCGAATTAAATACAATTGGCACAATGCCGTCTTAAGTACAAGAATGGAAACTCTTCTTACGGTCGGTGCTATGGGCATTCCCTGTGAGACCTGTATTAGTTTCCAATACACCACTGCAGGTTGAATGTATTCCTTGGACCTTCACATTGACGATGAAACACAGATATCGCATCGGAGTTAAATTCAAAAGGCACAATGCCGCCTTAAGTACAAGAATAGAGACTCTTCTTACTGTCGGTGCTTTGAGCATTCCCTGTGAGGCCAGTATTAGTTTCCGATACACCACTGCAGGTTCAATGTATTCCTTGGACCTTCACATTGACGATGAAACACAGAAATCGCATCGGAATTAATTACAAAAGTCGCAATGCCCCCTTAAGTACAAGAATAGAGACTCTTCTTACAGTCGGTGCTAGGAGCATTCCCATTGAGACCAGTTTTAGTTTCTGATACACCACTGCAGGTTGAATGTATTCCTTGGACCTTCACATTGACGATGAAACACAGAAATCGCATCGGAATTAACTACAAAAGGCACAATGCCGTCTTAAGTACAAGAATAGAGTCTCTTCTTACAGTCGGTGCTATGAGCATTCCCTGTGAGACCAGTATTAATTTCCGATACACCACTGTAGGTTCAATGTATTCCTTGGACCTACACATTGACGATGAAACACAGAAATCGCATCGGAATTAAATACAAAAGGCGCAATGCCGCCTTAAGTACAAGAATAGAGACCCTTCTTACAGTCGATGTTTTGAGCATTCCCTGTGAGACCAGTATTAGTTTCCGATACACCACTGCAGGTTCAATGTATTCCATGGACCTTCACGATGACGAGAAACGCAGAAATCGCATTGGAATTAATTACAAAAGGCGCAATGCCGCCTTAAGTACAAGAATAGAGACTCTTCTTACAGTCGGTGCTTTGAACATTCCCTGTGAGACCAGTATTAGTTTGAGATACACCACTGCAGGTTCAATGTATTCCTTGCACCTTTACATTGACGATGAAACACAGAAATCGCATCGGAATTAAATTGAAAAGGCGCAATGCCACCTTAAGCACAAGAATAGAGACTCTTCTTACGGTCGGTGCTTTTAGCATTCCCTGTGAGACCAGTATTACTTTCTGATACACCACTGCAGGTTCAAAGTATTCCTTGCACCTACACATTGACAATGAAACACAGAAATCGCATCGGAATTAAGTACAAAAGGCACAATGCCGTCATCAGTACAAGAATAGAGACTCTTTTTACAGTCGGTGCTTTGAGCATTCCCTGTGAGACCAGTATTAGTTTCCGATACACCACTGTATGTTCAATGTATTCCGTGGACCTTCACATTGACGATGAAACACAGAAATCGCAACGGAATTAATTACAAAAGGCACAATGCCGTCATAAGTACAAGAATAGAGACTCTTCTTACATTCGTTGCTTTGAGCATTCCCTGTGAGACCAGTATTACTTTCTGATACACCACTGCAGGTTTAATGTACTCCTTGGACCTTCACATTGACGATGAAACACAGATATCGCATCGGAATTAAATACAAAACTCGCAATGCCGCCTTAAGTACAAGAATACAGACTCTTCTTACAGTCGGTGCTTTGACCATTCCCTGTGAGGCCAGGATTAGTTTCTGATACACCACTGCAGGTTCAATGTATTCCTTCGACCTTCACATTGACTATGAAACACAGAAATCGCATCCGAATTAAATACAATTGGCACAATGCCGTCTTAAGTACAAGAATAGAAACTCTTCTTACGGTCGGTGCTATGGGCATTCCCTGTGAGACCTGTATTAGTTTCCAATACACCACTGCAGGTTGAATGTATTCCTTGGACCTTCACATTGACGATGAAACACAGAAATCGCATCGGAGTTAAATTCAAAAGGCACAATGCCGCCTTAAGTACAAGAATAGAGACTCTTCTTACTGTCGGTGCTTTGAGCATTCCCTGTGAGGCCAGTATTAGTTTCCGATACACCACTGCAGGTTCAATGTATTCCTTGGACCTTCACATTGACGTTGAAACACAGAAATCGCATCGGAATTAAATACAAAAGGCGCAATGCCGACTTAAGTACAAGAATAGAGACTCTTCTTACAGCCGGTGCTTTGAGCATTCCCTGTGAGACCAGTATTAGTCTCTGATACACCACTGTATGTTCAATGTATTCCTTGGACCTTCACATTGACGATGAAACACAGAAATCGCATCGGAATTAATTACAAAAGGCACAATGCCGTCATAAGTACAAGAATAGATACTCTTCATACAGTCGGTGCATTGAGCATTCCCTGTGAGACCAGTATTAGTTTTCGATACACCACTGCAGGTTCAATGTATTCCTTGGACCTTCACATTGACGATGAAACACAGAAATCGCATCGGAATTAAATACAAAAGTCGCAATGCCCCCTTAAGTACAAGAATAGAGACTCTTCTTACAGTCGGTGCTAGGAGCATTCCCATTGAGACCAGTTTTAGTTTCTGATACACCACTGCAGGTTGAATGTATTCCTTGGACCTTCACATTGACGACGAAACACAGAAATCGCATCGGAATTAACTACAAAAGGCACAATGCCGTCTTAAGTACAAGAATAGAGACTCTTCTTACAGTCGGTGCTATGAGCATTCCCTGTGAGACCAGTATTAATTTCCGATACACCACTGTAGGTTCAATGTATTCCTTGGACCTTCACATTGACGATGAAACACAGAAATCGCATCGGAATTAAATACAAAAGGCGCAATGCCGCCTTAAGTACAAGAATAGAGACCCTTCTTACAGTCGGTGTTTTGAGCATTCCCTGTGAGACCAGTATTAGTTTCCGATACACCACTGCAGGTTCAATGTATTCCATGGACCTTCACGATGACGAGAAACGCAGAAATCGCATTGGAATTAATTACAAAAGGCGCAATGCCGCCTTAAGTACAAGAATAGAGACTCTTCTTACAGTCGGTGCTTTGAACATTCCCTGTGAGACCAGTATTAGTTTGAGATACACCACTGCAGGTTCAATGTATTCCTTGCACCTTTACATTGACGATGAAACACAGAAATCGCATCGGAATTAAATTCAAAAGGCGCAATGCCACCTTAAGCACAAGAATAGAGACTCTTCTTACAGTCGGTGCTTTGAGCATTCCCTGTGAGACCAGTATTACTTTCTGATACACCACTGCAGGTTCAATGTATTCCTTGCACCTACACATTGACAATGAAACACAGAAATCGCATCGGAATTAAGTACAAAAGGCACAATGCCGTCATCAGTACAAGAATAGAGACTCTTTTTACAGTCGGTGCTTTGAGCTTTCCCTGTGAGACCAGTATTAGTTTCCGATACACCACTGAAGGTTCAATGTATTCCTTGGACATTCACATTGACGATGAAACACAGAAATCGCATCGGAATTAAATACAAAAGGCGCAATGCCACCTTAAGTACAAGAATAGAGACTCTTCTTACAGTCGATGCTTTGAGCATTCCCTGTGAGACCAGTATTAGGTTCCGATGCACCACTGCAGGTTCAATGTATTCCTTGGACCTTCACATTGACGATGAAACACAGATATCGCATCGGAATTAAATACAAAAGGAGCAATGCCGCCTTAAGTACAAGAATAGAGACTCTTCTTACAGTCGGTGCTTTGAGCATTCCCTGTGAAGCCAGCATTAGTTTGTGATACACCACTGCAGGTTCAATGTATTCCTTGGACCTTCACATTGACGTTGAAACACAGAAATCGCATCGGAATTAAATACAAAAGGCGCAATGCCGCCTTAAGTACAAGAGTAGAGACTCTTCTTACAGTCGGTGTTTTGAGCATTCCCTGTGAGACCAGTATTAGTTTCTGATACACCACTGCATGTTCAATGTATTCCTTGGACCATCACATTGACGATGAAACACAGAAATCGCATCGGAATTAATTACAAAAGGCACAATGCCGTCATAAGTACAAGAATAGAGACTCTTCTTACAGTCGGTGCTTTGAGCATTCCCTGTGAAACCAGTATTAGTTTCCGATACACCTCAGCAGGTTCAATATATTCCTAGGACCTTCACATTGACGATGAAACACAGAAATCGCATCGGAATTAAATACAAAAGGTGCAATGCCTCCTTAAGTACAAGAATAGAGTCTCTTCTTCCAGTCGGTGCTATGAACATTCCCTGTGAGACCAGTATTAATTTCCGATTCACCACTGTAGGTTAAATGTATTCCTTGGACCTTCACATTGACGATGAAACACAGAAATCGCATCGGAATTAAACACAAAAGGCACAATGCCGTCCTAAGTACAAGAATAGAGACTCTTCTTACAGTCGGTGCTTTGAGCATTCCCTGTGAAACCAGTATTAGTTTCCGATACACCTCAGCAGGTTCAATGTATTCCTAGGACCTTCACATTGACGATGAAACACAGAAATCGCATCGGAATTAAATACAAAAGGCGCAATGCCGCCTTAAGTACAAGAATAGAGACTCTTCTTACAGTCGGTGCTTTGAGCATTCCCTGTGAGACCAGTATTAGATTCCGATACACCACTGCAAGTTCAATGTATTCCTTGGACCTTCACATTGACGATGAAACACAGAAATCGCATCGGAATTAAATACAAAAGGCATAATGCCGTCTTAAGTACAAAAATAGAGACTCTTCTTACAGTCGTTGCTTTCAGCATTCCCTGCGAGACCAGTATTAGTTTCCGATACACCTCAGCAGGTTCAATGTATTCCTAGGACCTTCACATTGACGATGAAACACAGAAATCGCATCGGAATTAAATACAAAAGGCACAATGTCGCCTTAAGTACAAGAATAGACACTCTTCTTACAGTCGGTGCTTTGAGCATTCCCTGTGATACCAGTATTAGTTTCCGAAACACCACTGCAGGTTCAATGCATTCCTTGGACCTTCACATTGACGATGAAACACAGAAATCGCATCGGAATTAAATACAAAAGGCACAATGCCATCTTAAGTACAAGAATAGAGACTCTTCTTACAGTCGGTGCTTTCAGCATTCCCTGTCAGACCAGTATTAGTATCCGATACACCTCAGCAGGTTCAATGTATTCCTAGGACCTTCACATTGACGATGAAACACAGAATTCGCATCGGAATTAAATAAAAAAGGCACAATGTCGCCTTAAGTACAAGAAAAGGCACTCTTCTTACAGTCGGTGCTTTGAGCATTCCCTGTGAGACCAGTATTAGTTTCCGATACACCACTGCAGGTTCAATGTATTCCTTGGACCTTCACATTGACGATGAAACACAGAAATCGCATCGGAATCAAATACAAAAGGCGCAATGCCGCCTTAAGTACAAGAATAGAGATTCTTCTTACAGTCGGTGCTTTCAGCATTCCCTGTGAGACCAGTATTAGTTTCCGATACACCTCAGCAGGTTCAATGTATTCCTAGGACCTTCACATTGACGATGAAACACAGAATTCGCATCGTAATTAAATACATAAGGCGCAATGCCGCCTTAAGTACAAGAATAGAGACTCGTCTTACAGTCGGTGATTTGAACATTCCCTGTGAGACCAGTATTAGTTTCTGATACACCACTGCAGGTTCAATGTATTGCTTGGACCTTCACATTGACGATGAAACACAGAAATCGCATCGGAGTTAAATACAAAAGACACAATGCCACCTTAAGTACAAGAATAGAGACTCTTCTTACTGTCGGTGCTTTGAGCATTCCCTGTGAGACCAGTATTAGTTTCCGATACACCACTGCAGGTTCAATGTATTCCTTGGACCTTCACATTGACGTTGAAACAAAGAAATCGCATCGGAATTAAATACAAATGGCGCAATGCCGCCTTCAGTACAAGAATAGAGACTCTTCTTACAGTCGGTGCTTTGAGCATTCATTCTGAGACCAGTATTAGTTTCCGATACACCACTGCAGGTTCAATGTATTCCTTGGACCTTCATATTGACGATGAAACACAGAAATCGCATCGGAATTAAATTGAAAAGGCGCAATGCCACCTTAAGCACAAGAATAGAGACTCTTCTTACAGTCGGTGCTTTGAGCATTCCCAGTGAGACCAGTATTACTTTCTGATACACCACTGCAGGTTCAATGTATTCCTTGCACCTACACATTGACGATGAAACACAGAAATCGCATCGGAATTAATTACAAAAGGCACAATGCCGTCTTAAGTACAAGAATAGAGACTCTTCTTACAGTCGATGCTTTGAGCATTCCCTGTGAGACCAGTATTAGGTTCCGATGCACCACTGCAGGTTCAATGTATTCCTTGGACCTTCACATTGACGATGAATCACAGATATCGCATCGGAATTAAATACAAAAGGCGCAATGCCGCCTTAAGTTCAAGAATAGAGACTCTTCTTACAGTCGGTGCTTTGAGCATTCCCTGTGAAGCCAGCATTAGTTTGTGATACACCACTGCAGGTTCAATGTATTCCTTGGACCTTCACATTGACGTTGAAACACAGAAATCGCATCGGAATTAAATACAAAAGGCGCAATGCCGCCTTAAGTACAAGAATAGAGACTCTTCTTACAGTCGGTGTTTTGAGCATTCCCTGTGAGACCAGTATTAGTTTCTGATACACCACTGCATGTTCAATGGATTCCTTGGACCTTCACATTGACGATGAAACACAGAAATCGCATCGGAAATAATTAGAAAAGGCACAATGCCGTCATAAGTACAAGAATAGAGACTCTTCTTACAGTCGGTGCTTTGAGCATTCCCTGTGATACCAGTATTAGTTTCCGATACACCACTGCAGGTTCAATGTATTCCTTGGACCATCACATTGACGATGAAACACAGAAATCGCATCGGAATTAAATACAAAAGGTGCAATGCCTCCTTAAGTACAAGAATAGAGTCTCTTCTTACAGTCGGTGCTTTGAGCATTCCCTGTGAGACCAGTATTAGTTTCCGATACACCACTGCCGGTTCAATGTATTCCTTGGTCCTTCACATTGACGATAAAACTCAGAAATCGCATCGGAATTAAATACAAAAGGCGCAATGCCGCCTTAAGTACAAGAATAGAGACTCTTCTTACAGTCGGTGCTATGAACATTCCCTGTGAGACCAGTATTAATTTCCGATTCACCACTGTAGGTTCAATGTATTCCTTGGACCTTGACATTGACGATGAAACACAGAAATCGCATCGGAATTAAATACAAAAGGCACAATGCCGTCCTAAGTACAAGAATAGAGACTCTTCATACAGTCGGTGCTTTGAGCATTCCCTGTGAAACCAGTATTAGTTTCCGATACACCTCAGCAGGTTCAATGTATTCCTAGGACCTACACATTGACGATGAAACACAGAAATCGCATCGGAATTAAATACAAAAGGCGCAATGCCGCCTTAAGTACAAGAATAGAGACTCTTCTTACAGTCGGTGCTCTGAGCATTCCCTGTGAAACCAGTATTAGTTTCCGATACACCGCAGCAGGTTCAATGTATTCCTAGGACCTTCACATTGACGATGAAACACAGAATTCGCATCGGAATTAAATACAAAAGGCCCAATGTCGCCTTAAGTACAAGAATAGGCACTCTTCTTACAGTCGGTGCTTTGAGCATTCCCTGTGAGACCAGTATTAGTTTCCGATACACCACTTCAGGTTCAATGTATTCCTTGGACCTTCACATTGACGATGAAACACAGAAATCGCATCGGAATCAAATACAAAAGGCGCAATGCCGCCTTAAGTACAAGAATAGGGATTCTTCTTACAGTCGGTGCTTTCAGCATTCCCTGTGAGACCAGTATTAGTTTCCGATACACCTCAGCAGTTTCAATGTATTCCTAGGACCTTCACATTGACGATGAAACACAGAAATCGCATCGGAATTAAATACATAAGGCGCAATGATGCCTTAAGTACAAGAATAGAGACTCTTCTTACAGTCGGTGCTTTGAACATTCACTGTGAGACCAGTATTTGATTCCGATACACCACTGCAGGTTCAATGTATTCCTTGGACCTTCACATTGACGATGAAACATAAAAATCGCATCGGAATTAAATACAAAAGGCACAATGCCGTCTTAAGTACAAGAATAGAGACTCTTCTTACAGTCGGCGCTTTCAGCAGTCCCTGTGAGACCAGTATTAGATTCCGATACACCACTGCAGTTTTAATGAATTCCTTGGACCGTCACATTGACGATGAAACACAGAAATCGCATCGGAATTAAATACAAGAGGCACAATGTCGTCTTAAGTACAAGTATAGAGACTCTTCTTACAGTCGGCGCTTTCAGCATTCCCTGTGAGACCAGTATTAGTTTCCGATACACCTCAGCAGGTTCAATGTATTCCTAGGACCTTCACTTTGACGATGAAACACAGAAATCGCATCAGAATTAAATACAAAAGGCACAATGTCGCCTTAAGTACAAGAATAGACACTCTTCTTACAGTCGGTGCTTTGAGCATTCCCTGTGATACCAGTATTAGTTTCCGATACACAACTGCAGGTTCAATGCATTCCTTGGACCTTCACATTGACGATTAAACACAGAAATCGCATCGGAATTAAATACAAAAGGCACAATGCCATCTTAAGTACAAGAATAGAGACTCTTCTTACAGTCGGTGCTTTCAGCATTCCCTGTGAGACCAGGATTAGTATCCGATACACCTCAGCAGGTTCAATGTATTCATAGGACCTTCACATTGACGATGAAACACAGAAATCGCATCGGAATTAAATACAAAAGGCACAATGTCGCCTTAAGTACAAGAATAGGCACTCTTCTTACAGTCGGTGCTTTGAGCATTCCCTGTGAGATCAGTATTAGTTTCCGATACACCGCTGCAGGTTCAATGTATTCCTTGGACCTTCACATTGACGATGAAACACAGAAATCGCATCGGAATTAAATACAAATGGCACAATTCCGCATTAAGTACAGGAATAGAGACTCTCCTTACAGTCGGTGCTTTGAGCATTCCCTGTGAGACCAGAATTAGTTTCCGATACACCACTCCAGGGTCAATGTATTCCTTGGACCTTCACATTGACGATGAAACACAGAAATCGCATCGGAATGAAATACAAAAGGCAAACTGCCGCGTAAGTACAAGAATAGAGACTCTTCTTACAGTCGGTGCTTTCAGCATTCCCTGTGAGACCAGTATTAGTTTCCGATACACCACTGCGGGTTCAATGTATTCCTAGGACCTCCACATTGACGATGAAACACAGAAATCGCATCGGAATTAAATGCGAAAGGCACAATGTCGCCTTAAGAACAAGAATAGAGACTCTTCTTACAGTCGGTGCTTTGAGCATTCCCTGTGAGACCAGTATTAGTTTCTGATACACCACTGCAGGTTCAATGTATTCCTTGGACCTTCACATTGACGATGAAACACAGATATCGCATCGGAATTGAATACAAGAGGCGCAATGCCGCCTTAAGTACAAGTATAGAGACTCTTCTTACAGTCGTTGATTTGAGCATTCCCTCTAACACCAGTATTAGTTTCTGATACACCACTGCAGGTTCAATGTTCTGCTTGGACCTTCACATTGACGATGAAACACAGAAATCGCATCGGAGTTAAATACAGAAGGCGCAATGCCGCCTTAATGACAAAAATAGACACTCTTCTTACAGCCGGTGCTTTGAGCATTCCCTGTGAGACCATTATTAGTTTCTGATACACCACTGCAGGTTCAATGTATTCCTTGGACCTTCACATTGACGATGAAACACAGAAATCGCATCGTAAATTAATTACAAAAGGCACAACGCCGTCATAAGTACAAGAATAGAGACTCTTCTTACAGTCGGTGCTTTGAGCATTCCCTGTGAGACCAGTATTAGTTTCCGATACACCACTGCAGCTTCAATGTATTCCTTGGACCATCACATTGACGATGAAACACAGAAATCGCATCGGAATTAAATACAAAAGGTGCAATGCCGCCTTAAGTACAAGAATAGGGACTCTTCTTACAGTCGGTGCTTTGAGCATTCCCTGTGAGACCAGTATTAGTTTCCGATACACCACTGCAGGTTCAATGTATTCCTAGGACCTTCACATTGACGATGAAACACAGAAATCGCATCGGAATTAAATACATAAGGCGCAATGATGCCTTAAGTACAAGAATAGAGACTCTTCTTACAGTCGGTGCTTTGAGCATTCCCTGTGAGACCAGTATTAGATTCCGATACACCTCAGCAGGTTCAATGTATTCCTAGGACCTTCACATTGACGATGAAACACAGAAATCGTATCGGAATTAAATACAAAAGGCACAATGTCGCCTTAAGTACAAGAATAGACACTCTTCTTACAGTCGGTGCTTTGAGCATTCCCTGTGATACCAGTATTAGTTTCCGATACACCACTGCAGGTTCAATGCATTCCTTGGACCTTCACATTGACGATGAAACACAGAAATCGCATCGGAATTAAATACAAAAGGCACAATGCCATCTTAAGTACAAGAATAGAGACTCTTCTTACAGTCGGTGCTTTCAGCATTCCCTGTGAGACCAGTATAAGTATCCGATACACCTCAGCAGGTTCAATGTATTCCTACGACCTTCACATTGACGATGAAACACAGAATTCGCATCGGAATTAAATCCAAAAGGCACAATGTCGCCTTAAGTACAAGTATAGGCACTCTTCTTATTGTCGGTGCTTTGAGCACTCCCTGTGAGACCAGTATTAGTTTCCGATACACCACTGCAGGTTCAATGTATTCCTTGGACCTTCACATTGACGATGAAACACTGATATCGCATCGGAATTAAAGACAAAAGGCGCAATGCCGCCTTAAGTACTGGTATAGAGACTCTTCTTACAGTCGGTGATTTGAGCATTCCCTCTAAGACCAGTATTAGTTTCTGATACACCACTGCAGGTTCAATGTTCTGCTTGGACCTTCACATTGACGATGAACCACAGAAATCGCATCGGAATTAAATACAAAAGGTGCAATGCCGCCATAAGTACAAGAATAGGGACTCTTCTTACAGTCGGTGCTCTGAGCATTCCCTGTGAAACCAGTATTAGTTTCCGATACACCGCAGCAGGTTCAATGTATTCCTAGGACCTTCACATTGACGATGAAACACAGAATTCGCATCGGAATTAAATACAAAAGGCCCAATGTCGCCTTAAGTACAAGAATAGGCACTCTTCTTACAGTCGGTGCTTTGAGCATTCCCTGTGAGACCAGTATTAGTTTCCGATACACCACTTCAGGTTCAATGTATTCCTTGGACCTTCACATTGACGATGAAACACAGAAATCGCATCGGAATCAAATACAAAAGGCGCAATGCCGCCTTAAGTACAAGAATAGGGATTCTTCTTACAGTCGGTGCTTTCAGCATTCCCTGTGAGACCAGTATTAGTTTCCGATACACCTCAGCAGTTTCAATGTATTCCTAGGACCTTCACATTGACGATGAAACACAGAAATCGCATCGGAATTAAATACATAAGGCGCAATGATGCCTTAAGTACAAGAATAGAGACTCTTCTTACAGTCGGTGCTTTGAACATTCACTGTGAGACCAGTATTTGATTCCGATACACCACTGCAGGTTCAATGTATTCCTTGGACCTTCACATTGACGATGAAACATAAAAATCGCATCGGAATTAAATACAAAAGGCACAATGCCGTCTTAAGTACAAGAATAGAGACTCTTCTTACAGTCGGCGCTTTCAGCAGTCCCTGTGAGACCAGTATTAGATTCCGATACACCACTGCAGTTTTAATGAATTCCTTGGACCGTCACATTGACGATGAAACACAGAAATCGCATCGGAATTAAATACAAAAGGCACAATGTCGTCTTAAGTACAAGTATAGAGACTCTTCTTACAGTCGGCGCTTTCAGCATTCCCTGTGAGACCAGTATTAGTTTCCGATACACCTCAGCAGGTTCAATGTATTCCTAGGACCTTCACTTTGACGATGAAACACAGAAATCGCATCAGAATTAAATACAAAAGGCACAATGTCGCCTTAAGTACAAGAATAGACACTCTTCTTACAGTCGGTGCTTTGAGCATTCCCTGTGATACCAGTATTAGTTTCCGATACACAACTGCAGGTTCAATGCATTCCTTGGACCTTCACATTGACGATTAAACACAGAAATCGCATCGGAATTAAATACAAAAGGCACAATGCCATCTTAAGTACAAGAATAGAGACTCTTCTTACAGTCGGTGCTTTCAGCATTCCCTGTGAGACCAGGATTAGTATCCGATACACCTCAGCAGGTTCAATGTATTCATAGGACCTTCACATTGACGATGAAACACAGAAATCGCATCGGAATTAAATACAAAAGGCACAATGTCGCCTTAAGTACAAGAATAGGCACTCTTCTTACAGTCGGTGCTTTGAGCATTCCCTGTGAGATCAGTATTAGTTTCCGATACACCGCTGCAGGTTCAATGTATTCCTTGGACCTTCACATTGACGATGAAACACAGAAATCGCATCGGAATTAAATACAAATGGCACAATTCCGCATTAAGTACAGGAATAGAGACTCTCCTTACAGTCGGTGCTTTGAGCATTCCCTGTGAGACCAGAATTAGTTTCCGATACACCACTCCAGGGTCAATGTATTCCTTGGACCTTCACATTGACGATGAAACACAGAAATCGCATCGGAATGAAATACAAAAGGCAAACTGCCGCGTAAGTACAAGAATAGAGACTCTTCTTACAGTCGGTGCTTTCAGCATTCCCTGTGAGACCAGTATTAGTTTCCGATACACCACTGCGGGTTCAATGTATTCCTAGGACCTCCACATTGACGATGAAACACAGAAATCGCATCGGAATTAAATGCGAAAGGCACAATGTCGCCTTAAGAACAAGAATAGAGACTCTTCTTACAGTCGGTGCTTTGAGCATTCCCTGTGAGACCAGTATTAGTTTCTGATACACCACTGCAGGTTCAATGTATTCCTTGGACCTTCACATTGACGATGAAACACAGATATCGCATCGGAATTGAATACAAGAGGCGCAATGCCGCCTTAAGTACAAGTATAGAGACTCTTCTTACAGTCGTTGATTTGAGCATTCCCTCTAACACCAGTATTAGTTTCTGATACACCACTGCAGGTTCAATGTTCTGCTTGGACCTTCACATTGACGATGAAACACAGAAATCGCATCGGAGTTAAATACAGAAGGCGCAATGCCGCCTTAATGACAAAAATAAACACTCTTCTTACAGCCGGTGCTTTGAGCATTCCCTGTGAGACCATTATTAGTTTCTGATACACCACTGCAGGTTCAATGTATTCCTTGGACCTTCACATTGACGATGAAACACAGAAATCGCATCGTAAATTAATTACAAAAGGCACAACGCCGTCATAAGTACAAGAATAGAGACTCTTCTTACAGTCGGTGCTTTGAGCATTCCCTGTGAGACCAGTATTAGTTTCCGATACACCACTGCAGCTTCAATGTATTCCTTGGACCATCACATTGACGATGAAACACAGAAATCGCATCGGAATTAAATACAAAAGGTGCAATGCCGCCTTAAGTACAAGAATAGGGACTCTTCTTACAGTCGGTGCTTTGAGCATTCCCTGTGAGACCAGTATTAGTTTCCGATACACCACTGCAGGTTCAATGTATTCCTTGGACCTTCACATTGACGATGAAACACAGATATCGCATCGGAATTGAATACAAGAGGCGCAATGCCGCCTTAAGTACAAGTATAGAGACTCTTCTTACAGTCGTTGATTTGAGCATTCCCTCTAACACCAGTATTAGTTTCTGATACACCACTGCAGGTTCAATGTTCTGCTTGGACCTTCACATTGACGATGAAACACAGAAATCGCATCGGAGTTAAATACAGAAGGCGCAATGCCGCCTTAATGACAAAAATAAACACTCTTCTTACAGCCGGTGCTTTGAGCATTCCCTGTGAGACCATTATTAGTTTCTGATACACCACTGCAGGTTCAATGTATTCCTTGGACCTTCACATTGACGATGAAACACAGAAATCGCATCGTAAATTAATTACAAAAGGCACAACGCCGTCATAAGTACAAGAATAGAGACTCTTCTTACAGTCGGTGCTTTGAGCATTCCCTGTGAGACCAGTATTAGTTTCCGATACACCACTGCAGCTTCAATGTATTCCTTGGACCATCACATTGACGATGAAACACAGAAATCGCATCGGAATTAAATACAAAAGGTGCAATGCCGCCTTAAGTACAAGAATAGGGACTCTTCTTACAGTCGGTGCTTTGAGCATTCCCTGTGAGACCAGTATTAGTTTCCGATACACCACTGCAGGTTCAATGTATTCCTAGGACCTTCACATTGACGATGAAACACAGAAATCGCATCGGAATTAAATACATAAGGCGCAATGATGCCTTAAGTACAAGAATAGAGACTCTTCTTACAGTCGGTGCTTTGAGCATTCACTGTGAGACCAGTATTAGATTCCGATACACCACTGCAGGTTCAATGTATTCCTTGGACCTTCACATTGACGATGAAACACAAAAATCGCATCGGAATTAAATACAAAAGGCACAATGCCGTCTTAAGTACAAGAATAGAGACTCTTCTTACAGTCGGCGCTTTCAGCAGTCCCTGTGAGACCAGTATTAGATTCCGATACACCACTGCAGTTTCAATGAATTCCTTGGACCGTCACATTGACGATGAAACACAGAAATCGCATCGGAATTAAATACAAAAGGCACAATGTCGTCTTGAGTACAAGTATAGAGACTCTTCTTACAGTCGGTGCTTTCAGCATTCCCTGTGAGACCAGTATTAGTTTCCGATACACCTCAGCAGGTTCAATGTATTCCTAGGACCTTCACATTGACGATGAAATACAGAAATCGCATCAGAATTAAATACAAAAGGCACAATGTCGCCTTAAGTACAAGAATAGACACTCTTCTTACAGTCGGTGCTTTGAGCATTCCCTGTGATACCAGTATTAGTTTCCGATACACAACTGCAGGTTCAATGCATTCCTTGGACCTTCACATTGACGATGAAACACAGAAATCGCATCGTAAATTAATTACAAAAGGCACAACGCCGTCATAAGTACAAGAATAGAGACTCTTCTTACAGTCGGTGCTATGAACATTCCCTGTGAGACCAGTATTAATTTCCGATTCACCACTGTAGGTTCAATGTATTCCTTGGACTTTCACATTGACGATGAAACACAGAAATCGCATCGGATTTAAATACAAAAGGCGCAATGCCGCCTTAAGTACAAGTATAGAGACTCTTCTTACAGTCGGTGCTTTGAGCATTCCCTGTGAGACCAGTATTAGTTTCCGATACACCACTGCAGGTTCAATGTATTCCTTGGACCTTCACATTGACGATGAAACACAGAAATCGCATCGGAATTAAATTTAAAAGGCGCAATGCCGCCTTAAGTACAAGAATAGAGACTCTTCTTACAGTCGGTGCTTTGAGCATTCCCTTTGAGACCAGTATTAGTTTCTGATACACCACTGCAGGTTCAATGGATTCCTTGGACCTTCACATTGACGATGAAACACAAAAATCGAATCGGAATTAAATACAAAAGGCACAATGCTGTCTTAAGTACGAGAATAGAGACTCTTCTTACAGTCGGTGCTATGAGCATTCCCTGTGAGACCAGTATTAGTTTCCGATACATCACTGCAGGTTCAATGTATTCCTTGGACCTTCACATTGACGATGAAACACAGAAATCGCATCGGAATTAAATACAAAAGGCGCAATGCAGCCTTAAGTACAAGACTAGAGACTCTTCTTACAGTCGGTGCTTTGAGCATACCCAGTGAGACCAGTATTAGATTCCGATACACCACTGCAGGTTCAATGTATTCCTTGGACCTTCACATTGACGATGAAACACAGAAATCGCATCGGAATTAAATACAAAAGGCACAACGCCGTCTTAAGTACAAGAATAGAGAATCTTCTTACAGTCGGTGCTTTCAGCATTCCCTGTGAGACCAGTATTAGTTTCCGATACACCTCAGCAGGTTCAATGTATTCCTAGGACCTTCACATTGACGATGAAACACAGAAATCGTATCGGAATTAAATACAAAAGGCACAATGTCGCCTTAAGTACAAGAATAGACACTCTTCTTACAGTCGGTGCTTTGAGAATTCCCTGTGATACCAGTATTAGTTTCCGATACACCACTGCAGGTTCAATGCATTCCTTGGACCTTCACATTGACGATGAAACACAGAAATCGCATCGGAATTAAATACAAAAGGCACAATGCCATCTTAAGTACAAGAATAGAGACTCTTCTTACAGTCGGTGCTTTCAGCATTCCCTGTGAGACCAGTATAAGTATCCGATACACCTCAGCAGGTTCAATGTATTCCTACGACCTTCACATTGACGATGAAACACAGAATTCGCATCGGAATTAAATCCAAAAGGCACAATGTCGCCTTAAGTACAAGTATAGGCACTCTTCTTATTGTCGGTGCTTTGAGCACTCCCTGTGAGACCAGTATTAGTTTCCGATACACCACTGCAGGTTCAATGTATTCCTTGGACCTTCACATTGACGATGAAACACTGATATCGCATCGGAATTAAAGACAAAAGGCGCAATGCCGCCTTAAGTACTGGTATAGAGACTCTTCTTACAGTCGGTGATTTGAGCATTCCCTCTAAGACCAGTATTAGTTTCTGATACACCACTGCAGGTTCAATGTTCTGCTTGGACCTTCACATTGACGATGAACCACAGAAATCGCATCGGAATTAAATACAAAAGGTGCAATGCCGCCATAAGTACAAGAATAGGGACTCTTCTTACAGTCGGTGCTTTGATCATTCCCTGTGAGACCAGTATTAGTTTCCGATAAACCACTGCAGGTTCAATGTATTCCTTGGACCTTCACATTGACGATGAAACACAGAAATCGCATCGGACATAAATACAAAAGGCACAATGTCGCCTTAAGTACAAGAATAGAGACTCTTCATACAGTCGGTGGTTTGAGCATTCCCTGTGATACCAGTATTAGTTTCCGATACATCACTGCTGGATCTATGCATTCCTTGGACCTTCACATTGACGATGAAACACAGAAATCGCATCGGAATTAAATACAAAAGGCACAATGCCATCTTAAGTACAAGATTAGAGACTCTTCTTACAGTCGGTGCTTTCAGCATTCCCTGTGAGGTCAGTATTAGTATCCGATACACCTCAGCAGGTTCAATGTATTCATAGGACCTTCACATTGACGATGAAACACAGAAATCGCATCGGAATTAAATACAAAAGGCACAATGTCGCCTTAAGTACAAGAATAGGCACTCTTCTTACAGTCGGTGCTTTGAGCATTCCCTGTGAGACCAGAATTAGTTTCCGATACTCCACTCCAGGTTCAATGTATTCCTTGGACCTTCACATTGTCGATGAAACACAGAAATCGCATCGGAATGAAATACAAAAGGCAAACTGCCGCGTAAGTACAAGAATAGAGACTCTTCTTACAGTCGGTGCTTTCAGCATTCCCTGTGAGACCAGTATTAGTTTCCGATACACCTCAGCAGGTTCAATGTATTCCTAGGACCTTCACATTGACGATGAAACACAGAAATCGCATCGGAATTAAATACGAAAGGCACAATGTCGCCTTAAGTACAAGAATAGAGACTCTTCTTACGCTCGGTGCTTTGAGCATTCCCTGTGAGACCAGTATTAGTTTCCGATACACCACTGCAGGATCAATGTATTCCTTGGACCTTCACATTGACGATGAAACACAGAAATCGCATCGGAAATAAAGACAAAAGGCGCAATGCCGCCTTAAGTACAAGTATAGAGACTCTTCTTACAGTCGGTGATTTGAGCATTCCCTCTAAGACCAGTATTAGTTTCTGATACACCACTGCAGGTTCAATGTTCTGCTTGGAACTTCACATTGACGATGAAACACAGAAATCGCATCGGAATTAATTACAAAAGGTGCAATGCCGCCTTAATTACAAGAATAGGGACTCTTCTTACAGTCGGTGCTTTGATCATTCCCTGTGAGACCAGTATTAGTTTCCGATAAACCACTGCAGGTTCAATGTATTCCTTGGACCTTCTCATTGACGATGAAACACAGAAATCGCATCGGACTTAAATACAAACGGCACAATGCCATCTTAAGTACAAGAATAAAGACTCTTCTTACAGTCGGTGATTTCAGCATTCCCTGTGAGGTCATAATTAGTATCCGATACACCTCAGCAGGTTCAATGTATTCATAGGACCTTCACATTGACGATGAAACACAGAAATCGCATCGGAATTAAATACAAAAGGCACAATGTCGCCTTAAGTACAAGAATAGAGACTCTTCTTACAGTCGGTGCTTTGAGCATTCCCTGTGATACCAGTATTAGTTTCCGATACACCACTGCAGGTTCTATGCATTCCTTGGACCTTCACATTGACGATGAAAAACAGAAATCGCATCGGAATTAAATACAAACGGCACAATGCCATCTTAAGTACAAGAATAAAGACTCTTCTTACAGTCGGTGATTTCAGCATTCCCTGTGAGGTCATAATTAGTATCCGATACACCTCAGCAGGTTCAATGTATTCATAGGACCTTCACATTGACGATGAAACACAGAAATCGCATCGGAATTAAATACAAAAGGCACAATGTCGCCTTAAGTACAAGAATAGGCACTCTTCTTACAGTCGGTGCTTTGAGCATTCCCTGTGAGACCAGTATTAGTTTCCGATACACCAATGCACGTTCAATGTATTCCTTGGACCCTCACATTGAAGATGAAACACAGAAATCGCATCGGAATTAAATACAAAAGGCACAATGACGCCATAAGTACAAGAATAGAGACTCTCCTTACAGTCGTTGCTTTGAGCATTCCCTGTGAGACCAGAATTAGTTTCCGATACACCACTCCAGGTTCAATGTATTCCTTGGACCTTCACATTGACGATGAAACACAGAAATCGCATCGGAATGAAATACAAAAGGCAAACTGCCGCGTAAGTACAAGAATAGAGACTCTTCTAACAGTCGGTGCTTTCAGCATTCCGTGTGAGACCAGTATTAGTTTCCGATACACCTCAGCAGGTTCAATGTAATCCTAGGACCTTCACATTGACGATGAAACACAGAAATCGCATCGGAATTAAATACGAAAGGCACAATGTCGCCTTAAGTACAAGAATAGAGACTCTTCTTACAGTCGGTGCTTTGAGCATTCCCTGTGAGACCAGTATTAGTTTCTGATACACCACTGCAGGTGCAACGTATTCCTTGGACCTTCACATTGACGATGAAACACAGATATCGCATCGGAATTAAATACAAAAGGTGCAATGCCGCCTTAAGTACAAGTATAGAGACTCTTCTTACAGTCGGTGATTTGAGCATTCCCTCTAAGACCAGTATTAGTTTCTGATACACCACAGCAGGTTCAATGTTCTGCTAGGACCTCACATTGACGATGAAACACAGAAATCGCATAGGAGTTAAATACAAACGGCACAATGCCGCCTTAAGTACAAGAATAGAGACTCTTCTTACACTCGGTGCTTTGAGAATTCGCTGTGAGACCAGTATTAGTTTCCGATACACCACTGCAGGTTCAATGTATTCCTTGGACCTTCACATTGACGTTGAAACACAGAAATCGCATCGGAATTAAATACAAAAGTCGCAATGCCGCCTTAAGTACAAGAATAGACACTCTTCTTACAGCCGGTGCTTTGAGCATTCCATGTGAGACCATTATTAGTTTCTGATACAAAACCGCAGGTTCAATGTATTCCTTGGACCTTCACATTGACGATGAAACACAGAAATCGCATCGTAAATTAATTACAAAAGGCACAATGCCGTCATAAGTACAAGAATAGAGACTCTTCTTACAGTCGGTGCTTTGAGCATTCCCTGTGAGACCAGTATTAGCTTCCGATACACCACTGCAGGTTCAATGTATTCCTTGGACCATCACATTGACGATGAAACACAGAAATCGCATCGGAATTAAATACAAAAGGTGCAATGCCGCCTTAAGTACAAGAATAGGGACTCTGCTTACAGTCGGTGGTTTGAGCATTCCCTGTGAGACCAGTGTTAGTTTCCGATGCACCACTGCAGGTTCAATGTATTCCTTGGACCTTCACATTGACGATGAAACATAGATTTCGCATCGGAATTAAATTCAAAAGGCACTATGCCATCTTAAGTACAAGAATAGAGACTCTTCTTACAGTCGGTGCCTTCAGCATACCCTCTGAGTCCAGTATTAGTTTCCGATACACCTCAGCAGGTTCAATGTATTCCTAGGAACTTCACATTGACGATGAAACACAGAAATCGCATCGGAATTAAATACAGAAGGCACAATGTCGCCTTAAGTACAAGAATAGAGACTCTTCTTACAGTCTGTGCTTTGAGCATTCCCAGTGAAACCAGTATTTGTTTCCGATACACCTCAGCAGGTTCAATGTATTCCTGGGACCTTCACATTGACGATGAAACACAGAAATCGCATCGGAATTAAATACAAAAGGCGCAATGCCGCCTTAAGTACAAGAATAGAGACTCTTCTTACAGTCGGTGCTTTGAGCATTCCCTCTGAGACCAGTATTAGATTCCGATACACCACTGCAGGTTCAATGTATTCCTTGGACTTTCACATTGACGATGAAACACAGAAATCGCATCGGAATTAAATACAAAAGGCACAATGCCGTCTTAAGTACAAAAATAGAGACTCTTCTTACAGTCGGTGCTTTCAGCATGCCCTGTGAGACCAGTATTAGCTTCCGATACACCTCAGCAGGTTCAATGTATTCCTAGGAACTTCACATTGACGATGAAACACAGAAATCGCATCGGAATTAAATACAAAAGGCACAATGTCGCCTTAAGTACAAGAATAGACACTCTTCTTACAGTCGGTGCTTTGAGCAATCCCTGTGATACCAGTATTAGTTTCCGATACACCACTGCAGGTTCAATGCATTCCTTGGACCTTCACATTGACGATGAAACACAGAAATCGCATCGGAATTAAATACAAAAGGCACAATGCCATCTTAAGTACAAGAATAGAGACTCATCTTACAGTCGGTGCTTTCAGCATTCCCTGTGAGACCAGTATAAGTATCCGATACACCTCAGCAGGTTCAATGTATTCCTAGAACCTTCACATTGACGATGAAACACAGAATTCGCATCGGAATTAAATACAAAAGGCACAATGTCGCCTTAAGTACAAGAATAGGCACTCTTCTTATTGTCTGTGCTTTGAGCATTCCCTGTGAGACCAGTATTAGTTTCCGATACACCACTGCAGTTTCAATGTATTCCTTGGACCTTCACATTGACGATGAAACACAGAAATCGCATCGGAATTAAATACAAAAGGCACAATTCCGCATTAAGTATAAGAATAGAGACTCTCCTTACAGTCGGTGCTTTGAGCATTCCCTGTGAGACCAGAATTAGTTTCCGATACTCCACTCCAGGTTCAATGTATTCCTGGGACCTTCACATTGACGATGAAACACAGAAATCGCATCGGAATTAAATACAAAAGGCGCAATGCCGCCTTAAGTACAATAATAGAGACTCTTCTTACAGTCGGTGCTTTGAGCATTCCCTCTGAGACCAGTATTAGATTCCGATACACCACTGCAGGTTCAATGTATTCCTTGGACTTTCACATTGACGATGAAACACAGAAATCGCATCGGAATTAAATACAAAAGGCACAATGCCGTCTTAAGTACAAAAATAGAGACTCTTC